>NC_043975.1:10990570-11198070 GCF_902148855.1 Sphaeramia orbicularis | reverse complement strand
TTTCAGGGAATGTTCCTATATTTAATTTATTGATCATGTAGATATTCATAGGGGGCCTAATAACAGGCATGTACAACCACTGATATTTGTCACACTATATGGGTTTTAACAGGAAAAAATGGGAAAATTGAAGTTTACCTGAATAAGTCAAATGTATTAATAGGATTAGTGGTTCAACAATTATTTATAATTACAGACCAATAGATATTTTTGATTGCTGGGGGATGTTTAACCCTTGCATGCATGAATTATAAGAACCTTAATCAAGATTTTTTTTCCTGAGTGTTTTTATTCCTCTTTAGGCATGAAAAAAAGAATGTGATTGAATATCTTTTAATAGACCTATTTTTTGTGGAGTTACAAATATGTCCACTCATTTGGACACCATGCGTTTAATTGTTGAAGCACAGAAACGTATTTAAATTGTAATATCCGAAAGTGACATACTGTGTGAAAACTATGGAATAAAAACATTTTTAATGCCACTAATCTGATGTTTTCTCATCTTTTATCATACTCTAATACTAGTTATCACTCAGTTCATGGAGATCATATGCAAAAAAAAAACAAAAAAAAAAAAAACAACTTTTTTTTTTAAAGAAAACTGTTAATTACAGTCTAAAAACAATTAGCAATTGATTTACACTTAAACATGTTACTGCAGATCAGGTTTATCATGAACAGCAAAGTTACAATAATGGTATCAACTGCAGTGTATGGGATGGTGCTGTGTCGGCTGATATGGAACTAGAACAACAAAACCCAGGAATATACAAGAAAACAGCTGGAGAATAGCTGTCCACTGGAGTGACCACTATGCATGAAAGGGCTAAGTTTTTAATCTTTATTCTTTTCTATGTATCCATAATCTTATCTTTGAATTACATGTGTATGAATTATGCAATACAAATAAACTTTCTTTACCTATAATTCTATTGCTTATGACACAATTTGTGTAGAAGTGAATGAAAGATGAAAGTTATATACATTTTATTTACACCAATAACTGTTCAGTGTCTACATGCATAGTGAATTTAAAGAAATGCAGATGTTTTATAGCAGGTATCATCATTTTAGATCAATAGATGTTTTTGATTGCTGGAGAATGTTTAAGTTTTTAATCTTTATTCTTTTCTACAGTATGTATCCATAATCTTATCTTTGAATTTACATGTGTATGTATTGTGCTATACAAATAAACTTGCTTTGTCTAAAATTCTGCTGGTTATGACACAGTTTGTGTAGAAGTGAATGAAAGATGAAACTTATATACATTTTCATTTGCTCCAATAGCTGTTCATTGACTAAATGCATAGAGAACTTTAAAGAAATGCAGATGTTTTACAGCAGGTTTCATCATTTTAGATCAATAGATGTTTTTGATTGCTAGAGAATGTTCAAGTTTTTAATCTTTATTCTTCTCTATGTATCTATAATCTTATCTTTGAATTACCATGTCTATGAATTATGCAATACAAATAAACTTGCTTTACCAATAATTCTATTGCTTATGACACAGTTTGTGTAGAAGTGAATGAAAGATGAAACTTATATACATTTTATTTACTCCAATAACTGTTCAGTGTCTACATGCATAGTGAATTTAAAGAAATGCAGATGTTTTATAGCAGGTTTCATCATTTTAGATCAATAGATGTTATTGATTGCTAGAGAATGTTTAAGTTTTTAATCATTATTCTTCTCTATGTATCTATAATCTTATCTTTGAATTACCATGTGTATGAATTGTACTATACAAATAAACTTTCTTTGTCTATAATTCTATTGCTTATGACACAATTTGTGTAGAAGTGAATGAAAGATGAAACTTATATACATTTTATTTACTCCAATAGCTGTTCAGTGTCTAAATGCATAGAGAATTTAAAGAAATGCAGATGTTTTACAGCAGGTTTCATCATTTTAGATCAATAGATGTTATTGATTGCTAGAGAATGTTTAAGTTTTTAATCTTTATTCTTCTCTATGTATCTATAATCTTATCTTTGAATTACCATGTCAATGAATTATGCAATACAAATAAACTTGCTTTACCTATAATTCTATTGCTTATGACACAATTTGTGTGGAAGTGAATGAAAGATGAAACTTATATACATTTTTATTTGCTCCAATAACTGTTCAGTTTCTAAATACACAGAGAATTTTAAAGAAATGCAGATGTTATGTAGCAGGTTGTGCTTTTTATTCTAGTGTGGGCGGGGTATTTCTTAACCTGCCGTTGGATTTTGAAAACAGTATAACTAATTTTTAGATTTATTGTTTAATTTAACCCCATTTTAGGACGTCTTGTCTTTTAACCCGATCTATACGTGTCTAGACGGCTGCAGCGTCTCTCCGGGGGAGGTAAATAAAAATATACATCTGGCAGGAGAATGAATAAAAGGTGAACAGCAGATGAGCAGGCAGCCAATCAGAGGCCGAGTACAGCCGACTCCTGCACGCTGATTGGTCGGATACCACCGAAGCGCCTCGAGCTCCTGCTCTCATTGATGCGTTCGCTGCAGTCGGAGCGGACTATCACTCTGCCTTTTTGCGTTTGCGCCTGTAGTTTTTTTTCGTGCTTCGTCGCTGTTTAACCCCAATCCTTTCAATTTCTGCTCAATTAGGTGAGTTATGTTTTCATTATTTTCACCGTAGCATGTAACGTGTTACATGTTACGCAACGTAGACGTGTTATGTCAGCCAGAAGTCAGCATCATCTGTTACCTTTTCCTCATTAGCTAGCATTGTAAGCTAGCTATTGCATAAAAAAAGACATCTACGTATTCTGAAGGTGTCATAATTTGGTATTTGGTGTTAAAAAGACGGGGATTTATGTCCTGTTTTGCCGCTTAGAGCATCACCAAACAGCAGCCAGTCACCATGACGGAGGCGGAGACGGTGGAGAAGGAGCACAAGTCCAGCAACGGCAGCAATGTTCCTCCAGAGGCCACCAGAGAAGATGCGTTTGATTCCTCATACAAAGAGAAAGAAGGCCCTAAACCTCCCAGGATCATCGTATGGAGAAACGTCTTCCTGATGCTTCTGTTGCATATAGGTGCAGCGTACGGCATCTTCCTCATCCCCACAGCATCTCCTTTGACCTTGCTTTGGTGTAAGTAAAACAATATTATCATGGCAACCTGTTCTTTGCCCCTCAGCTAGTCTTATGTGTTATTAAAATAGATATTTCACCCAAATCACAGCTGGTATATCAGACAGCTGATCCCACAACTGGAACTTGATCCCTTCCAGTAGTTAACATGAATGGGGATTTATAGATTAGGGAATAGGTCTATATGTACAGAGATTTAATGTCACAAAGCTCATGTGTGGCAGGGAAATACTGCACGTTTTGCTCTATGACAATAGGAAAGAAGCACTGAGACTAGCAGAAAAGCAAAAAATGAAGACTTGTGACTAATATGTGTGGATTTATTTTGTAATAGAGTAGTTGTTTGGTTATAAAATGTCAGAGAAGGGGGAAATATAAGCCTAAAATGACATACTTAAACATCTGCAGTGATACTCACTAACACTGGTCTACAAGGAAAATGCTTCCAGAATAAAAGTAATGAAATTTTACCACATGAGAGTCACTGATAAAGAAAAATCAAGTCAAAAATGCTGGTTGGCTGAACTTTCCAAGATACAGCCTTGGGTCAAAATGTGACATTCAAGAATTAACGAGAAAATGGGTTTGACTCAAAAGGAATATTTGAGTATTGAATATTAGGAATATTTCAGAGCTACAAGATCTACTTCAAAACAATGTCTGCGCATTAGAATACATTCACTTTGCAGGTTCTATTTAGTGGAAGATTTATAAAACTGTTATATAAATGTACATAAACCAATATATATGTGTAATAACACTTAATCATATACCTTGAAAACATCAGCAAACCAGCACTTTTCTCATTTATTTTCCAATTAATCTTAAAATGCATAACATTTAGCACATTTAATCTCTGAAGCAACTCATTTCTAAAAAATTGTAGACCCGTGTAATAGAGGAATGAAGAAAAAAGAAAATATTCACATTTCATCAACTGGATCAAGAGAATTTTGCAGATTTATTGAATATGGGACAACTAATTTAACAGTGCAGCTCAAATACTGAGATCAGTTCTATCTTTAAATTTAATGTGATGTTTTTTCCATTAATCTGTCAGGGGTGCTAGTCAGTCATCGACTCATGACCCTTTGCCCAGATTCATGATGTCATAATGTGGCAGTTCTTCAACTTGATCATCACTTTATCTGTGTGACTGATAAGGAAAAAATACACCTACGAAGGTGAATACAAGGCATTTGTATTGCATTCACTGCATTATAATATCAGGACCGTATGTTATGTATGGACTCCGATAAGTCAAACTAGCAGGCGAGTTCATTTAAAGAGTTTCACTTCTCATTCAGCAAGAGAGAAGATATTTAGTGAATTATGTTATTATTGTCAATTTTCATTTTCGTTTTTGTGATTGAAGATAGCTAGAAAAAAAAAAAAAACAACATGGCGGTTGCTGTAATGGTGATAACATCTACAGCACCATGAAACCACGTCATACCATCTATCTTCATATGCAGAGATGTATTTTTTTCACCTAATTTTCTCCCTCTGCAGTTTTAACTACCCTTTTAGTATCTTTCTGTCACAAACAAAGAGATAATCAGATTGTGGAAGAAAAAAAGCAGCAAAAAAAGAACCTCACATCTCAGCAACTCTATTAAGAAAATTGAATAAGAGGACAGAATACGTCTTTATTGTTAGTGTTTCCCATGGAATTAGATTTTCCCTCTGGGTGCTAGGCTAAGCCTTTGTCTCAAGGGAGTCACACTATCAGCAAATTATGAAAATTTGACTTCAACTCTTCCTACCTCTTTGTCTTAATTGTTTTGACGAATAAATCCATGGACTTGTTTTCCAGTCATGATTTCAACCACAATGACATTTAACTAACAATAACAGAGACAGGAAGACATTTTTCAGTACTTAAAAGTGAATGTCACACACAGTGCTATCAGTTAATGAAAAATTAAATAATTGAGATGCACAGACTGCGATGCTCCGGTGTCATTTGGCGTCACAAGACTGATTTATCCATTATGAGCTCATCTAAGGATGCCACAGTTTGAGAGGTAGCCTCTAAACACCTCAGTTATACTCCACACCTGTCACTATTCCAACTTAAACATGTAAAATTGCTCTGTAAATATCCTTTTAGTGGCTGTTAATGTACCTGGTCAGCCCACCCAAGTATATGTGTGAGGAAACACCGCAGTGGTGAGCAGCAACAATTTATTTAGCAGCGTTTCAGTCAGCAAAAACAGATAAATAATACACATACTTAAGCACATTCACTCGACGTAGATGTAAACATATACAGAGGCTGCACAAAATATAGACATATCTTAAAAAACATGGATGTTTCAAAGTATGTGCACGAGTGTGAATGTGATATATCCTATATCCAGAGTTATACAGGTTTTTTAGTGTAAGTTGTTGCAGAATTGATAGAAAAAGAGAAGAGGCAGATATAAAGATTGTATTCCACTGCTGTGTAGTGGAAAAGTGGCGTTATAGTGAAATATAAAAGATATTAAAACTGCAGTTCAGAGGTTCTATTGTCATCCATTTTTTGTCAGTAGACTAATCAAATACATAATCTTTTCAACGGTCCAAGTGCTTCACGCAGCAACAAAAATAGCAGTTCTTAATAGAATTTTATGTTCCTGTGCCTCCTGACATACAAGCAATCATCAAATTGTTTTTCCCATCCAATCATCATCAACTGTGACGTAATTTCATTATCCAGTCGGTGTCACAGTTCAAAGCAGCGTGCCCTGTTTCTTCTGTGGTAATGTAATTTCTCATACTGCAAGACAAGTAGGCTAGTGCAAAACACGATCAGTCAAAGGAAACTCGTCATCATGTTCAGGTCCGTGCCTTTGGCAATAATGTGTGGAAAAGACAGGAAAATGTATTTACTTGAATTGTAAACAACGCTGCGTAACAAATGTAATAAAATTGAAAACAGTGTCGGTATTGTACCAGAGTGAATAAATGCTTTGGTTGTACCTTTTAGTTAAAAGGAATCATGGTGCATAACACATGACTGGTCCATAATACATGAATGATTGAGTTTATTTATGAGGCACCATTCTCAAGCAAAGGTCACAGATAAAATAAAAAAGTAAATAAAAGACAGTAAGTACAGACTGCAGATGAAACTAAACACATGACCCTAAAGCTTCTTGGTAAATGATCGAGGGTGTTTATGAGCCACAATCTCAAAAGCACAGTGTCATTTTGTCTTAATTCTGAAGCGCAGACCTGACAAACCCTCATTAGAAGTCCTCAGGTTTCTCTTTAACCTAGGAAGGAGTCTGATCCTGCAAAACACTCCGAGGTTATTGTCATACAAAACCTTTTGGAGAACTTAATCAGAAGCTAGGTAGCATTTTGGGCCACTTTTATAATATAATATAATAGAATAGATCATTATTGGTACTGTTATTGGAACAATGAAAATCAGTTGAGCAGCTCTGTGTCTTAGGCTGCATTCAGACTGCAGGCAAATGTGGCCCTAATCCAATTTTTTTGTCCATATCTGACCTGTATGTGATCTGTTAAAAACAGTTTGAACAGCACAAATCCAATTTTTTTACAAAAGACCCAGGCCACTTTCATATGTGGTCCTAAATCTGATACGTATCTGATATTTTGCAATGCAACTTCAGTCTGAATGGCCAGGTCGCATTAATCCGACCTTTACGTTATTGAAATGCGACAAACGTCACAATTCTGCATCCCAAGTGTGTTACTTCCGTAAACACAGTGTGTCCTTGCGTGGTTACGTATTACATCAGGACCTCTTTTGAGCATGCGGGTCACTTCAGGATCGCATTCAGTTCATACTCAAAACTGATTGAAGTTGCATTTAATGTGTATTATGAATGAGCACACAAAAAAAAAAATCACATTTCACAAAAAATCCAAATTGTGCATTAAGACCTGCTGTCTGAACATAGCCTTATTAATACTTAAAGTGCAAAGAGACTGTATGAAAATATCACACAAAATTATCCTGAAAATATATACTGAAAAGTATTGACAATATACAAAAAATTACCAATAAATACTAAAATATTCAAAAAGCCAACTGTATACTGCAGATAAAAGTAATATATACAACATATAAGGATATATACAGGCAGTATGGGATATGTATAACAATCTCCTTTCAGCACACATTAAGAATTTAGGATAACATTGTTAAATAATATCGTAACTTGCAATTCTCTTCTTTAAAATGTCTACTAACATACTGTATGTGCCGATGTTTGAATGTACTTGGCATTTGTGGTTTGGCTGGTTCAGAGTTGTTTGCGTTGTGTCGTTATGTTAAAGGTATTGTTAGATGGGTTTTCTCTGGAGGTTTACATAGTACTGTAATACTGGGCTTCACTCAAGGTGTGATGGGCTGTCACGCCACATTCAACACTCATAACTTCATAAATTGTGTACATGACCTACATTAACATGAAAAATGCCACTTCCTGTGTCACACCTTAAAGGCTGTCAGATATGTAGGGTGATGTTATATAGTCATCTGGTGAAAAACATAGCCAACTAGTTATACATGTTTCCTACAAGTCTGAGCCTATTGTTGATTTTCATGCCTCCAACAAATGAAAATAAATCCGACAAGTTCTCCTCAGTCACTGGTATTTATGAGCTAATTTTGTGTGAGTGAGTCTTATATGAGGATGAATGGGTCTCAGTCTGTTGTTATTTATCACCACAAAATCTTCATCAGCCACATTAGGTTTGCTGTCTTACCTTGTATCCACCAAAGTGACACCGATTATTCTAAATGTACCTGACAGGGCTTCATCTGATTGGTCAGATGTGTACATTTTTTTGGCATGTATAGACAAATTGATTAGTTTTTATCATTGCATTGCTGTTCAGTCCATGTTGCAATAACAATGAAGTGTGATTCATGAGTCATTAATAGACACATGGTCCTGAAATGAGCAATGCTTCTCAGATGGTGGAAACAGGATCAGACTAAACAGTTTATATGGTGGGAGATAACTAGCAAAACCTTTAATTTGTTGGTTTAGACTCAAAGATGGCTCACAGTGACTAGACTAGACTAGATGAGGAGCGTAGGTTTAACAGTAGAGAAAAAAAGAGCTGAGATGCAGTTTTTTCACATCACCTCTAGATTTTTGGCTGCTACAGACAACAAATGAGAAAATGTAGCAATAGTTTTGGTCTTAGATGGCACTATGGAGGTTGTTTGACAAATTTCTGACAGTGTTAGAAATGTAGGATGATCATTTCACAATGTGACTGCTGCTAAAACCTACACCCACTAAACAACCACTAGAGCATAAGCATGGAATTAGACATTTATCAGTGCGACACAACATAAATTATTTTGCCCATTTTGTTGCCTATGTTTGATTTGTCAGTCCCATAAAACTGTGATTTTATTATCAGTATTCAGTTATTTTTATCAAATCTTAATTTTTATTACCTTGCCCCCCAAAGGGGAGGCAAGGGGTATTGATTTTTGGTTTGGTTTGTTTGTTTGTTTGTTTGTTTGTTTGTTAACTCTCTAGCAGCAAAACTATTGGTTGAATTCATATCAAATTCGGTTAGTATATTGCCAGTGACCCAGAATAGATCTCATTACATTTTGGGAACAGTAGGTCAAAGTTAAAATTTTTTATGAATTTTTCAAATACCCCCTCCCCCCTTTTACTTAAAATGGGTGAAATTTCAAATGTCTGTAGCAGGAAAACTATTGGTTGAATTCATCCCAAATTTGGTTGATAGTTTGTCAGTGACCCACAATAGATCCCATTACATTTTGGGAAAAGTAGGTCAAAGTTCAAATTTTTAATGAATTTTTTACATCTTTTTTCTTCTTCCATTTACTTATAATGGCTGAGATTTCACATGTCTATGAAAACATCAGTTTACTTCAAACTTGACACATATATAGGGGCAACTGATATGCTGACATCAGCACACGCACAGACATGATGACATCAGCTGGATCGATGCAAAAATAAGCTACGATACATGCAAGGGGCGCAGTTTTTACTCTTTAGAAAATGCTATTTCTCTCTGCTGTATATGTACTCACAGGTATAGATAGAAGGAATACAAATAAACTTGAGATTGAACTTAAAAGTACTATGTTCTGTCTGAAAGTCCTCCTCCAGGTCCAACTTAAATTACTTCCATAAACATACTTTTGTTATGTGACGGTGTGATTGTTAGCTTAGCGTTATTGTTTACAACTGCAGCGGCACAGATAAACAACTTGCACTGTTGTCATTTGGCTTTCATTGTCAGTGTGTCCTGCAATAAACTTCTCAGTCTGTAGGAACCTTTAGTCACTGAGGACAGGACATTACTACACTCATTGGATTTTGTAGACTCCGGAATTAGAGCAATAAAGTGTTTGTGACTGATATATACAGTGAATGTGCTCATACTAATTTGCTGATGCATTTCTCTCCCCACAGCTCTATTTTGTTTTGTGCTAAGTGCTTTAGGAATCACTGCAGGAGCTCATCGTCTGTGGAGTCACAGATCCTACAAGGCTTCGTTACCTCTGAGGATCTTTCTCTGTATCGCTAACTCCATGGCATTCCAGGTACCTAACAGACTTACAGCTGGGCGCATGATAATAGTTTTCATTCCTGCGTTAAGTATCACGTTAGGCGCGCGCTGTGTGTAATCTCAGTGTTTACTTAATCCCGCAGAATGATATCTTTGAATGGGCCAGAGATCACAGGGTTCACCACAAATATTCAGAGACAGACGCTGACCCTCACAACGCCGTGCGGGGGTTCTTCTTTGCTCACATCGGGTGGCTCCTGGTGCGCAAACACCCTGATGTCATCACAAAAGGACGGAAGCTGGAGCTGAAAGACCTGATGGCTGACAAAGTTGTGATGTTTCAAAGGAAGTAAGTAGCTTCAGTTAATCTGCACATGATACAGATTAATAATAGCCAGGGAATTTTTAATGCTTAAAGAAGGTTTTGCTTACGTGCAAGAATTTAGGATAACTGATCAAAAAAAAAAAAAAAAAAAAAAATAGGATAATCCACCTTTGCTGCAAAACCTGCATTGTATGAAGGCTGGATTTTTCGGTCTGGTTCTGCAAAGGTGTCATGCATGTACTGGGCTTGGCCAAGCAAGTAACGGAGTGGGAAAGCACTGTGCAGCAATACTAATCATTCCATATATGTTTTTAAAAATTTATTGAGCAGCAACCCTAATAGCTCAAATTGTAGGTCTAAGCAAGTACGTGAACATGCCCTTAAGGAATAATAACAAAATATTTACTAAAAACATCAATTTATCATCATTGACAAAATAACGGAGTGAGGAAAAATATACAGCAGTTATTCAAAGTTTGGAAAAATTGCCAAAAAGTCAAGGAAAGTGAAAATATTTAGTATACCACACTTTTCTTAATATATGAGAGTACATTATAACCAAAAATGAAACTGATATCTTTGTTATTTTAATTTTAAAAGACATTAATTCATGGAAACAGAGTGAGAATCCAAAAAAAGTAATGGAGTGAGGGATTTGTTCAGTGAGATGCACCATAATGATAATTGAAGATTTTATTAAGATACTGATAAAATGATCAGTCTTTGGTCTTAGGTTCCCTTACTATATTTATTGCACATCTTTCTGCTGTTTTTTTTTTTTTTTTATAATAAATAACATACAAAATCATTACAGTATTTTATTATTATGAAATATAATACTAGACACATGCATATATTTTGAACATATTTATTTACACATTGCTATTTACATTCTGAATTTATGCTGTATACATTAATTTACAACCTTCACTGTTCTTAATTTACACTCTATTCTCATATATTTTCGTGTATATATCGGGTTGTAATTCAGGTACAAATTAAATAAACACATTTTTAGAAACTAGAGATATAAGTCTTTAATGCTGAATAATCAAAAATATTGATTTAGACAAAAAAAGAAATTGATCCTGATGTTCACTTTCACTTGGCCAGGCCTCTGTGAGAACTGTGTCATGTGCTAGAAACTGAGAACACACCCCTGCCTTTTGAGCTTTTTATATCTCTCAAACTGAGAAAACATTCCTTCCCTCTCTGTCACAGGTATTATAAGCTGTCTGTGCTGCTCATGTGCTTCTTCATACCCATGTCTGTGCCTTGGTACCTGTGGGGGGAATCCCTGTGGGTGGGCTACTTCATCCCGGCTGTGCTGAGGTACACCTTGGTGCTTAACGCTACCTGGCTGGTCAACAGCGCCGCTCACATGTGGGGGAACAGACCCTATGACAAGAACATCAGCCCCAGAGAGAATAGGTTCGTCACGTTCAGTGCAATAGGTAAGAAAAGACGTCTCTAATTAAAACAAACTATAAATAAAACATCAAAATCATAATCACAGTGAGCACAACACCTTCTGTGACAGATCATTACTGTTGAAGCCTCTTAAGCTGTTCTGTCTGTGTTGCCATGGTAATGCTACACGATGCTTGTAACTATATACACATGCTATACATCAACATTTCCAGAAGAACGTTAGCTAAAAGCTCAACAAAAACCGTCTTCAGAAAACAAAACACAATTCAAACTACAAACACTTAACCCTTTCATGCATGAATTATGAGAACCTTAATAAGATTTTTTTTTCCTGAGTATTTTTATCCCTTTTTAGGCATGAAAAAAAAAAAGAAAATATTTGTATGAACCTATTTTTCATGAAGTTACAAAAATGTCCACTAGGCTGGATACAATGCCTTTAATTTTATAAGCAAAGAAACATGTATTTACTGATATACTGCACAAAAACTATGAAATAAAAACATGTTTAATGCTGCTAATCTGATGTCTTCTCACATTTTAACATACCTGCATAGAAATAATATGCAAAATAAATAAATAAATAAATAAATAAAACTTTTACAATCTAATAAGAATTACTAATTTTTTACACTCAAACATGTAACTGCAGATCAGGTTTATCTAGAACATTAAAGTTACAGTGATGCTATGAATTACAGTGTGTGGGATGATGCATAAGCATCCAATGTGTTGGCTGATATGGAACTAAAACAACAAAATCCATAAGAGAACACCTTTGAACAGCTGTCCACTGTGGTGACCACTGTGCATGAAAGGGTTAAATGTGCAAATATCTAATACAAGCTAACAGTCTGAGATTAGCGTATGTCATGAATAATTTAATAAAACAGACCAATTCAACAAACTTTGCAGTGCTAAGCTAAAACTAAGCAGATCCAGCAGAAGTATAATTTCTCTTCCACAAAAACTCACTGAACAAACCAAAAAACAGTAAAAAACAAAGGTTGCCTTATGTTGTGATGATTATGAATTTTGCTCTCACCTTTGCTGTTTTCTGATCGCAACTTGCATTTATATGACAGAAACTTCTATCAGCTAATCCATTGTTTTGTGTTACTTTGAAATGATTCCTACTAGAAACAAATGGCCCAGGTTAAATGAAGTCACATTCTGAGTTCTGCAAGAACTGACTTTTTTATACAAAGGAACATGATGAGTCTTAACCTGTCCAGTTACATAATAGTATAACTTTGAATTAACAAAACAGAGTTGAAAGTGTGTCAAGTAAATCTGTATTCTTACATCTTAGTTTAATCTTTAACCTTTTTAACATCCACCCTTTTCATGGAACTGTAATCCTAAATGAAAATTCAAGAAAGTAGGATTAGGATTAGTTTTAGAACACAAAGATGATGTCAGACTTTATATGAAATGGAATATAACCTAAACTGAAGCCAAAATGGGTCACTAGTACCTTTATGGATGTTAACAGGTTTTGAAGACAATATATTTGAAGAATTTTGGTGTCAGAAATACTCAAAAACTACAGATCTGCACTCAGTACAACAGCTTTTTCAAAGTAATTCAGAAGGAAGGATAAAGAGGAAATGCATTTGCTCAGCCAGTGCAGTGTATCCAAGATGATGCTGCACTGTTTTGTTGGAGGTTCAGCATTTCTACCAGCAATCCTGCATTTATTTTCCCTTATTTTCACTGCTAGTGCTGATTCAGAGTTTTTTGCAACTTGCCTTTTAAAAACTGGTGTTTCTGGTCTTTCCACCGGATAAAGAGCCACAATAGAGTGTGTCATTATATTACTGTACAGGTCTTTATGGGAATGTGAGAAAAAAGAATACAGGTTGATGTCAATGTAATAGCAATTTGTTGAGATTTCCTATAGTTCCCTCTCTATTAAAAACAGGCATTTGTTGCTTAATTCCCCTGTTTTTGTGGTACTGGAAGATCTGGAGTTGGTCTCTTAGGTTCTTCAGTGGCAGCTCATTACTCCTAATATGCTATGTGCTAATGCTAATTACTAATGCTAATGGCAGGCTTTGTTCGTGTGTATTCAGATGGCTAACATGCAGAGACTGAATTTCCCTACAGGGATAATAAAGCGAGTTAACCTCAACAATAAGCACAAACTTAAAGGAGTGATATTTTGCTTTTTTAAATAGAATTATGCATTTTCAGACATTTCCTTGTGGTCTACATAAACTGTAAATGCTATGCTTGGGTCTGAATTCTTCATTAATTCAGCTCGACAGGTTCATCTTCAACCCTGTTTCTGAGTAATGAAACCAGAAAGGTTGTTTTGAGCACTGGCCCTTTAAATGCACATGAGCCAATTCATGCCACACCCCCTCCAGGTTGTCAACTGTGCTTTCTGTCCTGTTCAACCACGTATGTTTGTTAATACAACCAACAACTGAAGATTTTCTGTAATCAGCTCAAAGTTTGGACATATTTTCAGTTTTTACTACAACCGCTGCTGCTGATAAACTGTTATGGCGTACTCAGAGAAATGTTCATCGGAAGTCTTGACCTTATATGTGCAAATGTCGTGACATAACTAGTTATAAATCATAACAAATAAAGCAGGAATTGAAACAGGTTGTACAGTGATGAAAGTGTTCCGTTTTTTGCCAGACATCTGTTTTTTTCCGAAAACTTAGCATATGTTCCGGTAAATTAAATGTGTCTGGATCATTTCTGTCTGGTTTGGCAACATTTCAGCCAGAAAATTACGCATAAATTGCTCCGGAAAGTGTAAATTATGTTTATTTGGGTCTGTCTCATGGGCGCGGCCATATTGCTTTCTTCTCCATTCGTCTCAACCAATGAGATTCTCGTTTACAACGCAGAACTTGTATCGACGGCTCTGATTGGTCTGCTGAAGGCATGTGGTCTGTTTCGCATCTCTGGAGATAAGATGGCGGATTCTCTTTGAGTATTTTACCACCAATGTATTTTGTCTAAATATTCTGTGAAATCATGTCGGAATTCATTGTCCTTCAGCACAGGTGTCAAACTCCGGTCCTTGAGGGCCGGTATCCTGCATGTTTTAGATGTTTCCCCTTTCCAGCACACCTGACGGTCGTTATCAGGCTTCTGCAGAGTTGGATGATAGGCTTATCATTTGAATCAGGTGTGTTGGAAGAGGGAAACATCTAAAACATGCAGGATACCGGCCCTTGAGGATCTGAGTTTGAGACCGCTGTCCTTCAGCGTGGGGACCAACTGAAGTGTGAGGCAGGAATTAAAAATAAGTTCAAGTGGTCCTGGCTCAAGGAAACTGATAGAAATGGCAATTTTCTGTCGCAGTATGTCTGGAAGACAAGTAAACCAGGTTTGTTACTCACTGAAGTCATTCAGAAAAGTTCAGTTTTTTTTTTCTTTCCTCACTTTCATCACTGTTGTAGAAATCCACTCAATTTTTGTCAAAATGAATATAAAGATAGCTTTGCAGCACCTGGAGGGTTCAAATTCAAACTTTATGAACTATAAGGGTCCAAATACACAAATAAATGAACCAAAGACTAATAAAAGGGGGTTTAGCAAAATATGACCCCTTTAACTTCGAAGTGCATCAGTGGAAAAACTTCAGTACGGTTGAAAAATGTCTGATCAGTGTTTTCTCTTCCTCACAGGTGAAGGATTTCACAACTACCACCACACTTTCCCGTACGACTATGCAACCAGCGAGTTTGGCTGCAAGTTGAACCTCACCACCGCGTTCATCGACTTCATGTGTTTCTTGGGCCTGGCCAAGGACCGCAAAAGAGTGTCCCGAGAGCAGGTCCTGGCCCGGAAACAACGCACGGGAGACGGCAGCCACCGAAGTGGCTGAGACTGTCAGACTCCAAGACAAAAGAAGAAGCCTCACAGTCCTTTGACAGCGATACATTTCTCATGCCCTATGGATAAGAGTCAACTTCACTAGGGCCTTGACCACATTTTGCTTGTTTTTGTGGTTTTTGTAGCTGTAACTAAAGAAATTGTTCAAGATGGATTAAAAAAAAAATAAAAAATTGACGTGTTGCTAAGCCCTTGGCCTTTGTTTCCGATTACTCAGACCAGGCCAAGGTCTTGCAATGATACAAGATGTTTTAGATTTGAAGTAGATTAATTTAAAAGTCGATTTCATTTTCCGCTGTTTTGCTATTTTGGTGTGCATTTTTCATGCAAAGTCAGTCGTGTAGCCAACCATTTTTCTGTAAGTATTACTCAATTATTAATCAAATATGTCACAGAGCGAGGAACTGCGATTTAGAGTGACCGATTGGAGACTGTTGCCTTTGACATTGTCACAGTTTACGGTGAATTCTTATATAGTTCTGGTAAAAATACATTTGGAGTGTTTTTTAGATTTAATAGAAAAGGGGTGAGCGATATCAGTCATTTTCATGCTGGCTTTTAAGAAATATGGCACACGATGTAAAAGAAAAGGCTAACCCCAGACCTTCTTCCCATGACTGTCCAGACGACCAGTGAGCCAAAAATGCACAGAAACCTGGTTTAAGTGTGTTTCGGTGTGTATGATTTAGATCGACTGTACGAAATAGACGCATCGTTTATCTAGTCTGTGTAATAATCACGGTTGGAAAAAATATAGACGCTAGTTTCATGAAAATACTTGGGTTACATTTCATCACTTCGAGGTTTATTGTTTTATAAAAGGCGCGGCATTTCTAAAAAAAAAAAAAAAAGCTGTCGACTAAATATTAAAGGCTAACAGTGGCAAGAAAATATTATTTTAATTGCAAAATAAACTGCCTCTTTTAAGGGGAAAAAGCTGAATCAGTAAGTAGTTAAACAGGAAACACTAAAATAGTTTTAGCTTGTTGCGAAAATATTCACCCGGGAATCAAGTATCATTACAATAATGATGCTCTATATATTTATTTATATTTATATGTGTCAAAATCATTGTTGTCGGTCAAATAAAAAAAAAAAAAGTATATATATATATATATATATATATATAAAAGATTCTTTCTTAATCGCAGCAGAAATTATCAATCAACATAATGATTGGGAGATAAATTGAAAACATTAGTTAGTCGTAGTCATAGTTTACCATCTTTTCTGACTATTTATTGAATATTTATTGACTATTGATGATTCAGTACCAGGGTTGATACTTGGCCCGGGTAAATCCTGCATAAGGCCTTCTCAGGACAGCATATTTAAGACAATACTGCCACTGAAAGTTAACAGCAGACAATAGAAAAATGACAAAAAACCTGACTTTGCTGTGCTTTAATATTTGCATCATCGTGCCAAGATGTCACCTTTGAACCATCTTTACAGACTGCAGCACAGCCAGTCAGTTTTACCTTTTCATGATTGTTTCTATTTTTTTTTTTTTTTAAACATAGTGCTTTGCTTCACATTCCATCTCCTTCCATCCCGAAAACCTTTTGCGCCAGAGAACAGGTGGATGTAGCAGCCAGTCGTGTGACAGTTGTGGTTTTTAACGCAGCAACATGTCATCCATGCATGATGATGTACTGTAGGTGTTGTAGTGAGATGTTCGTCCGATGGCAGAACTGCATCTATTTTTGTAAAAATGTACTGTGTGCGAGGCAGCTTTTGATCAACGCAACTGCTGCTTCGTGATTTTTGAGATGGAGTCTGGTTTCCCTTTGCCCTCCTACGAAGAAAAAAAACCTTCAGGCGCATTGGTGTTTATTATGTACATCAATTCTGGTGTGTGGAATGCCTATATTCTATTATTTATGTCTTGTTTTTCTTTTTTGCTGAAAAAAAAAAAAAAAAAAAAATTTGCTCAAGCCAGAACAAGTTTTCTGCAGATCTCAGATTTGGCAGGTCTCAAAATGTATTGAAATCAAGCACCTGTTTATTATTTCCCAGAAGTCAGGATACTACCTAATGCCTTATGACCTGCATCCATTTCTGATCTTCTTCACATCCTGTCAGACAAAAAAAAAAAAAAAAGGTACCACAACTCAAATGTGATGCTTACAGGCTGAAGCGGCAGGTGTTTTTATCCGTACAAGGCAAGCAAACGGTAGCAAGACAACATCAGAGTACTGTACTAGAGATTTACGTCCAATGTTTTATCCAGAGAGATTTTAACTAGCAACCTCTGGGCCTGTCCGGACGGATGCGCCAATTATTTCAAAGCTGTTTCGCGGCATCTCGGTATGAAAACGTCCAACAGAGGTGCTTCTAGCTGTTGTAAAGAATGTTAGAACATGGTCCGAGCACCTACTGTACCCAACGCAACAACATCACAAGCCATGCAAATAACTGCAGCTGTTCAGATCAGAGCGCCAAAATCTGCATTTCACAAAGACGAGGTGGATCAAACGGTTGTCAGTCTGAATGATTACTTGTATGTCAAATCTGAACTGTATTCTATTACAAAATAAAGTTCCCAATATTTTCAATACACTGGTAATTCCATTCACTGTTGTGCAACTTTATTCCGTTGGATTTTGTTCTGAAGACACATCTTTTTTTTTTTTTTTTTAGGATCATTCAGTTTATTACAGAGTGTGAGTCAGATACAAAATCATTTAATCAAAGCACATTATCATCTGTGAAGTATGGAAGTGGATTAGGGCCACTGGAAAAAAAAATAATTAAGGTTCGTTATATGTTTTTAAATTATTATTCTGAGAAAAAATGAGATTGAAGTGACTTTTGATGGGAGATACTTTTATGGATGTTGAAAATGCCTTAACTATGGAAGACGATTAGGGCCACTGGAAAAAAAAAAAAATTAAGGTCCAATATATTTTTTTATTATTATTCTGAGAAAAAAGTCAGAATTCTGACTTTAATCGCAGAATTCTGACTTTTTCTCAGAATTTTGAATGTTTTAAATATTTATATTTTTAAATTAATGTTCTGAGATTAAAGTCAGAATTCTAAGAAAAAAGTCGGACTTCTGAGATTAAAGTCGGAAATCTGAGAAAATAAAGTCAAAATTCTGAGAAAAAAGTCAATTCTGAGGAAAAAAATCAGAATTCTAAAAAAAAATCAGAATTTTGAGATTAAAATCAGAATTCTGAGAAAAAAAAATCTGAATTCTGAGATTAAATTCAGAATTCTGAGATTACAGTCAGAATTCTGAGAAGAAAAAAAATCTGAATTCTGAGATTAAAGTCAGAATTCCGAGATTAAAGTCAGAATTCTGAGAAAAAAAATTTAGAATTCTGACATTCTGACTTTAATCTCAGAACAATTATTTTTATTTTTATTTTTTAAACAGTCGGAATTCTGAGAAAAAAGTCAGAATTCTGAGATTAAACACAGCATTCTGACTTTCTTCTCAGAATAATTTTTAAAAAATGTAGTGGACCTTAAGTTTTTTTTCCAGTGGCCCTAATCCTCTTCCATAATTATGGCATTTTCAACATCCATAAAAGTATCTTTCCTTATCAAAAGTGTATTTTTACTAGTAGATAGGTTATGAGACTTCCACAGCAGTATTTCTGTTAGAAAATGAACTTCAACATAGTGTTGACTGTGCTAATCTTAGAAATATTTATATTATATTTAGAAACATTACAGGTAAAATGGATATTTACTGTAAATATCTGTGACTCAGTTCTTCCTACAGTCAAAATAATATAGATGAAAGCTACTATGATGCATGCTTTCAACCTCAGAACTGCTCAGCTGCAATTTTCCAGATAATAGCTGTTTGTTGTGTAATTACCTGGAAAAAAAAAACACGTCACTTGCCGTGATTGTATTATCAGACCACATTAAATGTCCAAAAGGAAAAAACAAAAACATTCCATATAGTTACAGAACTTGACTGCTCATTTTATTTCAGATGTACCTTTACAACATAATAGACGTCACTGCACATGCTCTGTTTTTAATATAATAACCCTCAACTTTAATCTGAGCTTTAATGAACATCTACATTATCAGTAAATTAAATATAGGAAAATGCATGATTTTCACTGAAAAATACGCAAAATACAGAGGGTAATATCATGACAAATGGTGATAAATTGCTTAAAAAAAGGTTTAATCTAGAGAAAAATGAATTTGGGAACTGCCACAAAATAGCACCGGGTCTTTATGGGTTAAATATTGGTAGATTTTGGTGGAGTGGGGAATCTTTTCTTCTCTTGTGATTACAGTGTGGTTTATAAAAAAAAAAATAAAAAAAAATCACAGCTCATATTCAGGTTTTTTTTTTTTTTACTTGTCAACATTTATAGAACTTTTCAACATTCAACAAATACGACATTTAGAATTTCAAGTAATGTGCTAATAATACAAAGATTGACATCAGACATGATAAACGAACAGAACCCTAGAGAGAGAGAAAAAAAAGGCAATACAAAGAAAACACGCATAACATGACAGTCAAGACAGTGCATTCTGGTACATTTAACCCTTAATAGGTAACCTGGGGTCTCAGCAGACCCCACGTTTTTAATTTTTTATGTTTTCTATGTTTTTATTTGAAGCTCGTGCGTGTTACTTCATTTACCCTCCTAGTATAGGGATCTGAAAAGTAAAATGGAACCAAAAAATTAACTTGTAGAATAATATAGGCAGTACAGACATTTTGGGGTCGCCCGTGACCCCAGGTTACCTTTAACGTATATTGATTTATTATTTTTCCATTTCAGGTATTTCAGAATATGATCAATAATTGATATTATAAATTTCTAATAACGCTAACCTTCAGTGCTTTAATCTTTTTTGAGTAATTTTAACATCGTGTGAGGCCATGGCTAA
This sequence comes from Sphaeramia orbicularis, assembly GCF_902148855.1. Taxonomy (NCBI): domain Eukaryota; kingdom Metazoa; phylum Chordata; class Actinopteri; order Kurtiformes; family Apogonidae; genus Sphaeramia; species Sphaeramia orbicularis. The sequence continues at coordinate 11,177,923 of NC_043975.1, read as the reverse complement.
GAGGAAAACTCTAAGTGATGAAGATATTAGGATAGAGCTCGCAGATTTAGAAGTAGAATCTGAATCAGATGATGACCATTTATCGATTGATAGTGTTTATGACGTCAGCTTTCCTTCTGTGAAGACTGTTTGTGAGCACCTATTCATACTACCCAATTGTGTAGTTAGTTTAGTTTTTTGTTATAGTTTAGTTTTTAGAGAAACTTTATTGAAACTGTATTGCAAATGTGTTATAGCAATGTAATGTGTTTATTTGTAACATGTGAAACTTTTTTGAAATTTTCTGTTAACTTTAGTGAAGGAAATACTTCACGCAGTAAAGGAGAATTTATTTGGAAAATAAAGCACAATTTTGTTATATTTTTTTCGTTTCGTTGCTATCCTTTCATACTATAAGCAATAAAGTATTGTAACTGACTAAAAAATAACATTTTTAGATGTTTTTATCACCGTAGGTAACCTGGGGTCTAGCTGGACCCCAGGTTACCTGTAGCTGTGGGGGGCACCATGGTTACCTATTAAGGGTTAAGGAAAGAAAATAAATAAATAAAGCAGGTCAGTAACAATGAAAACAACTAAAATATATTTACAGTTCCAGGCCAGGTAACATATTCACATTGTGCAGGGGTGTCAGACTCATTTAGTGGGCCGGAACAGTAAAATAAGAACAATGAAAAAAGTAAAATTACATTATGATAATGTTTACATCTACAACGTTTCCTTAAAAGTCTGAATAACATGGACAACTTGAAATGTCTTAAGAAGAACAAGTGCAATTTGATTAATATTCTGCCTCGGTTTATCAATTAATAATTTACACATGTGCATTACAACTTACATGACAATTACAAATACACAAAACATTTAGTAACAGGAATCTTGGTAAAATTGCATTTACTTCACTCAAGATATTTCAGGATGTTCATATTCAGGTTATTCACTTTTTTTTTTTTTTTTGAAAAAGGATAGTTTGTTAATCTAAACATTTTCATGTAATTTTACTTTTTCAAAGGATTCAAAGGAGTTTTATTTGTCATTCCATCACAAAGAAAAGAACGAAACTGGTTTCTGAGGACCCGTATTTGCCATATGAATAAAATAAATAACTAATAAATAAATGAATACATTAAAAACGACTAAAACTAAGGCTAATTTAAAATCAGTAAAATATACGTCTAAAATTAAACTTTAAAATACCTACATAAAATAATAGCACACATATTTTTTACATTAAAACATAGATAAAATCTGCAGTTGTCATTATTTATAAGTTATTGTGATAATATTTTACCGGTCTGACCCAACTGACATCTTATTAGTCTGTACGTGGAACTTGAAATAAAATGATTTTTACACCATTGATTGATAATTCCTTCAGTGTAATTTTTTGCATTTCACAATTTCATCCTGTGGGCCAGATTGGACCCTTTGGTGGGCCAGATTTGACCCCCGGGCCGCATGTTTGATACCTGTGACATAGTGTAAAAGAAGCTCCCATATTTTGTTAAATTTGCTGACAGAGTTATTCAGGGTGTATATCTGTAATTAGAGTAAAACTATGGAATAACCTTGATAAAGAATTAAAAACATGCACATCAGTCACTACATTTAAAAGGATGTTTAAAACTAAGGTATTCAATAAATATAAAAATATTAGGATAAAGTAAGCCAATTATCAGTATAAGTCTCAAATTTTGCTTTGATTATATTATTTCTTTTATTTATATTATTGTTTAAAACTGTGCCATCTTGTTATCTTGTTTGTTTCTTTCCTTTTTATAAATAGGGTCGGCATAAATAGGCTGCTGCTTCTGCCTACGCCTTTTCGTCCATGTTTAATATAGAAATCCAAACTGTATGTATATACAGTACATATCGTGTTCTGTTAAATGGACAAATAAATTACTACTACTACCTAATTTTGTTCTAACTTTATATTAAGCATGATTATATTCTGTTTTTAATAACATTTTACTCACTAACATATTCTTCAGGCTGAACGTTTGTGACATGGACGACTGATTTGCATTTTGTAGCAAAGATCCTTTATTTTCAGGTTTTATTTTACTTGTGGTTAGAATACTTTAATTGTATGGAAATGATTATACTTTCTGTACACTGTAAAAAAAATCCCGTGAAAAAATGATAATATTCCAACAGCTGGGGTGCCAAAATAATACTGTTAAATAACGGAAAATAACCATCTCATAAAAATACGGTAATCTTTCATAAGTAAAATACATTTTTTTTGCCCTGACTTTACATGAGATTTTGCTTTTTTTTTTTTTTTTTTTTTTTACTTTTTAATGTTTAATAGAGAATATTTGCATGTATTAAAACAATCAAATTCCCTATAAATATATATATCAATAATTTTCAAATAGACTCAGTTGTACAATCCACTGATAAAAACTGTATTTGGACGGTTTATCAGTGCTTATACTTATTATACATTCACAAAAATACATGTATTCAACATTTTTGTTGTGAAACCTCCCGTAATTACACAAGATTTTTGTCAATTAACAAACAAATCTTGTTAAACTTACAGAACAAATACTTCTTTTATGGTTAATTGTCAGTAATTTTATCTCATTTCATTTATTGATTTTTTTTACAGTATTAAATTTTAAATTACCGTAATAGTTTAATCTCATAAATAGAAAATAAATATTTGTGAAATTACGATACATTTGCAAATGTATTTTAACTGTATTTTTCTGTGAAAAAAGAAAAAATTTCTTTTAAAAAATTGAAATTTTTTGGATTATCACAGTTTCAGTTTTTTCATGTTATTTTGCATTTGACATGTAAAATCTGTCTATTTTTGTCATTTCATAGATGTTTTCCTGTATCTTAAAAATACAGGAAACATCTGTAAAATAAACAGTGAAAATTCTGTTAAATTACAATTTTTCTTTTTTTTACAGTGTATTGTTTGAGTGAATTTCACAGCTTGGACTTCTTCCTCTTTTACTGCAGCTAAATTAACATTTCTACTTTTATGTTTCATTTTGTCTGATCGCTTCTTCTACGTGGATCAGTTGCAGCTGTTCCTTTTCCACCTTGTTTCATAAAAATACTTGCAGCAGTTTTTGCATAATCCTGCAGAGTGTGACGGCACCACTTTCCTGCAGGTTGGAGCTCCTCCTGCAGATGAATGAACGTGTGTTACAGAGTTTACACAGCACACGGTGGAATGTAGGACCTGTGTGTTGGTCATCAGGCTTCTTCTTTTTTTTTAGTTTGAGGACATGATGTTCAGCGACAGGTTGCGACGGATTCAATTGCAAAATAAATGTGTATATAAGTTTAATGTCCATGACGTAATGACCATCATGACCTCTTATGGCTGTTCTAATAGCTATGGAACTAACTAACTATAGGAACTATAGTAACTAACTAACTTTAGGACAGATTACTATTGTTTTTGGGTTTAACCCTTTCATGCACAAGTTATGAGAACCTTAATCAAAATTTTTTCCTGAGTGTTTTTATTCCTCTTAAGGCATGAAAAAAACAACACGATTAAAAATTTTCTTCTGAAAAGTAAATTAAAAAAAAAAAAAAAAAAAAAAAAAAAAAAAAAAAAATATATATATATATATATATATATATATATATATATATATATATATATACATATATCAATAATAATTTTTAAAAAAATTAAAAATACATAGAAAAATATTTAAATATATATTATATATATAATATGATATATATGTATATATTGTATATAATATATATATAATATAATATTATATTAATATTATATATATAATATAATATATATATATTAAAAAAATTATAAGGAAAAGTGTGCAGCGTTTTAATTATAATGACATAAATATTGAATCATTACAACATATTTTTTATTAGTAATTTTTTTTTTTTTTTTTACATCAATTACTAGAAATTTCAGGCGACCCCATTTGAATTCCAGGTGACCCCATGTGGAGTCCCGACCCCAAGGTTGAAAAACACTGGATTAGGTCATTACATAGTGGAACCCTTTAATTTTTTTTTTTTTTTTTTGTAACCCTTTCATGCACGAATTATGAGAACCTTAATCAAATTTTTTTTTTCCTGAGTGTTTTTATTCCTCTTTAGGCATGAAAAAAAAAAACAATGCGATTAAAAATTTTCTTCAAAAAAATAATTTATAATAATTTAAAAAATAACAATAATAATTAAAAAAAAAAAAAATTAAAAAATACATTAAAAAAATAATAATGAAAAAAAAAAAAAAAATCTTATGAACCTATTTTTCATGAAGTTGCATAAATGTCCACTCAGCTGGACACCACACGTTTAATTTTTGACACACAGAAATATGTATTTACTGACAAACTGTGTGAAAACTATGGGGAGGGCTTGTGATTCTGGGGCTTTATGCTCAGGACAGATCTACATAATGTTACCAATTCATGCCAGAAAAAAATATGTCATGTCTTAAAACTTTAATAAAGATATGTGTAAAAAAACAACAATGAAAAGAACAACAAAATCCATGAATATACAAGAGAACAGCTGTAGAATAGCTGACCACTGGAGTGACCAGTGTGCATGAAAGGGTTAATACCGAAATAAATAATTGATTGTGAGATGTTCATGTCATATTCGACAGGTTGCATGAATGTAACATGTAGACAGTATTAGTAAAAGTGACTTTTTCAGCCACATATATGCATGTGCAGGTCCCAGAAACACTGACTGAACTGTAGTGAAGTTTACAGTTGTATAAGGTAGAACTACTCTCATAAAGCTCCTCAGGGTTGTGTAACTGCACCGCCCTGAACTATTTACAGTCACTCCTCCTTCTGACACCGACCAGCAGTATTTGGAAAGATCCTGAGTCCATGCGCTGCTTTAGTGGAACGTGACTACATTCATGCAACAGCATCTACTGAGCTGAAATGTGTGATAAGTTCTGGGCCCGTATTCCTAAAGATTCTTAGTGCAAAGAGTTGCTCCTAGTGGCCAAATTCTAAGAAAATTCTTAGAATCCTGATGGGTTTTTTTTTTTAGAATTTCCCCTAAAAATGAAGAGTAGATCCTTGTAAAAATAAAAGCTATTCCTAAAGAATCTTAGCCCTTAACTGAGTGAGGTGAGATCTGTTCAGAGCAGGGAAGAGGACTTAAGGGGAAGAGGAGTTCCTTAAGCAGAAGACAAAATGGCCGACGGAAGAGGCAGGAGGGATATTCTCCAAACACTGGATGACAGTGAATTAATTAAACGCTACAGACTGCACTGTAAAAAAACAAAACAAAACAAAAACGTAAAAAATTTTTATTATTCTGGCAGCAGGGGTGCCGAAAAAATACTGTTAAATAACGGAAAATAACCATCTCATAAAAATACAGTAATTTTCCAGAATTAAAATACAGTTTTTTGCCCTAACTTTACATGAGATTTTGCATATTTTTTTGACTTTTTAATGTTTAATAAAGAATATTTACATGTATTAAAACAATCAAATTACTTATAAATATATATATATATATATATATATATATATATATATATATATATATATATATATATATATATATATATATATATATATATATATATATATATATATATAAATAATTTTCAATGAGACTAAGTTGTACAATCCACTGATAAAAACTGTATTTGGACAGTTTATCAGTGCTTATACATGTTATACATTCACAAAAACACATTTATTCAACATTTTTGTTGTGAAACCTCCCGTAATTACACAAGATATTTGTCAATTAACAAACAAGTCTTGTTAAACTTACAAAACAAATACTTCTTTTACGCTTAATTATCAGTAATTTTATCTCATTTTATTATTTTTTTTTTTACAGTATTAAACTTTAAATTAACAGTTTAATCTCATGAATAGAAAATAAATATTTGTGAAATTATGATACATTTGCAAATGTATTTTAACTGTATTTTTCTGTGGAGAAAAAAAAAAAATCTTTTAAAAAATGAAAATTTTATGGTTATTCACAGTTACAGTTTTTTTTGTTGTTTTACATTTGACATGTAAAATCACAGTCTATTTTTGTCATTTCATAGATATTTTCCAGAATCTTAAAAATACAGGAAAAATCTGTAAAATAAGCAGCAAAAATTCTTTTAAATTACAGATTTTTTTTTTTTACACTGTGCTTATTAATATGAGCAAATAAATATAACTATCACTATGTGAATACTGTGCCAGTGGGCCTGAGTTTTTACACACATTTTGTCGGATAATTTTAAAGTATAGCTTACTATTTATTGAACAGATATTTTCTTTTATGTGAAATATTATTTACAATTACACAGTCTTCATAAGATTAGATTCTACGATTAAGTTGATCGATTTGAAGGTCCATCCCTTGCCCATTATCACCAAAAGTATAGTTTTTTCCAGCTTTTATGATCAACCAGTCACAGCTTTTGAAATGATGACTCATACCTAGCAACGTGGTCAACCACACCTCCTCACTAAGATAAGAATTTCTGTCCAGTCCTTGCTCAACAGTTCTCTGACAGTGTTCTGGAATCACTCCTAAGCTAAGACTCCTTGCTAGGAATTTTTAGGTGAAGTTTAGAGCTCTGTGAGAGGATTGTCAGAATCTTTAGGAATACGGGCCCTGGTTTACTCATCCAGTCAATACATGTAAATAATTCAAGTCAAATACAGCTTGTCATCTTTTCATGGTCATCAGATATGAGTCATTTGGACGTTCAGAGACTCCGTAGAGAATGTGGAAACACCGTCATCTTCTACAACATTGATTCACCAGTAAAACCCATGAAGTTGGATCAATGACAGTGGATGGAAATGCATGTTTTTACATTCAGTTAGCCATAGCTTTGCTGAAAAAGTAACTTTTTCTTATTTTATCTCTGTTTTGATATAATTAACTTTGAATTTACTCTGAGTTTCCATGAACATCTCCATGATCTGTGAATTAAATATAGTATATGCATGATTTACACCAAAAAATTTGAAATACAGAGGATAATATTGTAAGAAAAGCTAATGATAAATCAGTTAAGAAATGTAGAAATAGAGAAAAATTCATTTGCAAACTGCCACAAAAGTAGCACTGGGTCTATATGGGTTCAATTTACACCAAACTTTTATGAACATCACCATCATCAGTAAAAATGTAAAATGCAGAGCAATAAATGGTGACAAATTAAAAAAAAAAAAAAAAAAAAAAAAAAAAAAAAAAATATATATATATATATATATATATATATATATATGTATATATATCTTTTTTTGTTGCGTCTTATACCACTGTTATGTCTCAATATTTGTCTTACTTTTTGTATGTTTGTACAGCTGAATAAAAATACATTGATTAAAAAAAAACTAAAAACAAAGGATATAACGTGGTTCCAGGCACAACAAACTCCGCCCCTCACACATGTTGTATCTTATTTTGTCATCGATCCAGCTGATGTCATCATGTCTATGCATGTGCTGATGTCACCATATTAACCTTCGTCCTACCAAGCGGGGTCATTTATGACCCCAGACGTTGTTTCATGTGTGTCATTGTGTGTTAAACTGAAACATTTTTTCATGGTTTCAGGAGTTTGTTCCTTGGTGTCATCTGGTGTTTGTATTGTAAAAAGTTTTGGATCATCACATCAACTGAACTTGTTATGATGGACTGAGTGTCCGGGGTCATGGATGACCCCAACATTTTTTTCCCAAATTGGCAGTATGTGTCTGATGACACATATGTTTTCTAACATACTTACCTGTAATAATCTATCTGTAACATGATATTCTTTTCCTTTACAGTGAAATATGGCTTTGAGAGGTAGACCTGCTCGATATACTGCTGCACAAGCATTTGTCAGATTAGTTGTTTGTTGATTGTTCCATTGACCATTTTACAATAAACATCAGTACAAAATGTATTTTTATACTTTGGTTACATTGCTGCATACTAACTATTTGACTAAGTGACATATCATGACAATTTTTTTCAATTCATACTGAATTGCATCCAAAATAAGACTGGGGTCATAAAAGACCCCACTTGGTAAGTTTTGTATGTAAACTGTCATGGTAGGATGAAGTTTAATTATGTCTATATATGTGCCAAGTTTGAAGTAAATTGAAACAAAATGGATGTTTTTATAGACATGTGAAATTTCGCCCATTATAAGTAAATGGGAGAAAAAAAAAGATTCAAAAATTCATAAAAAATTTAAACTTTGACCTACTTTTCCCAAAATTTTATGAGATGTATTCTGGGTCACTGGCAATTTATTAACCAAATTTGGTATGAATTCAACTTTTAGTTTTGCCGCTACAGACATTTGAAATTTCACCCATTATAAGTAAATGGGGAAAAAAGATTTTAAAAATTCATGAAAAATTTGAACTTTGACTTATTTTTCCCAAAATGTAATCACATCTATTCTGGGTCTCTAGCACAGGGATGAAAGTTCTCCGTCACCACGAAGGATTTCCGTCAAATGGAAAAATAGAGGGGGGAAAAGTCATATTGAAGTCACTTCCCCACGTGTTTGGCAGAGTCCAGTCGGCACCGGGTCCCGGGTCCCGGGTCCCGGGTCTGCAGGTGTTGAACCCAGGTACAGGGGGCTGACAGGTTTAACTGTGATAATAAGATGACTTCTTTATTTTTATGTCGGGAGGACAGATTGATGACTATTTCTCTTTGGAAGGAAACGCTGCTCATTCTGTGCCTCAGAAACACATGGACCAGTTCAGCTTTACTGAAGTTCAGCCTCCAGATGCTAACTTTAGTTTAGTGCGAACAAGGAGCTTTCATTCTGAAAGAACCACAGCGAAAAGGGAAGAAGACAACTGATCTACATGGACCTTCATGTTTGGGTTCATAGCTTTTCTCCTCTTGCCGGTATATGACTAGTGTGTGTGTGTGTGTGTGTGTGTGTGTGTGTGTGTGTGTGTGTGTGTGTGTGTGTGTGTGTGTGTGTGTGTGTGTGTGTGTGTGTGTGTGTGTGTGTGTGCCCTTCCCGTGCGTGCGGCTGTGCGCGCCGCGGCCTTACGCGGTTACGCGCCCGACTGCATCAGTGTTTTATTTGGACCCGTTTAGCATCTTCTTTCTATCTGTGTGGTACAGTACGAAGAGAAAACTGAATGAATGAGTAACACCCTTGGTATTTACAAAGCCACTGTATTTTAAATACCCTCAGAGAGGATCTGGAAGGGAATAGAATTTCTGTTTCAGTTGACGTAATTTCTTCCAATCAGAAGAGAACATGATATTGGGGGGGGGGGGCGTGGATGAAGGTTTGACGACGTACAGATTATTTTGGCAAGCATATAAGACATCATGGACACGTTTGTAGAGGAAGATGCTGAAGTGGGAACTATTGAGAGATGCGTGAAAAATAGATGGAGGTGGGCGTGGCTTGATGAGAAGGGAGACGATGGAACTGCAATTAGATCATGGTGCAAAAAAATGAAGCAGCCTGGTGCGCGCATGTGCGGAGTTTGCTACAAGAAAATTCTGTATGGTTCCAATGGTAAAAAAGTCCTGATCCGCCATCAAATGGAAGCTTCACATAAGGCAGCTGTGAGGTCTCTGCAGCACACACATGGCGTTTACCCGGCACCGCAGTGACAACAACAAAAGTGAAAAGTTCTACCAATGTGCCATGTGTCTCTGGAAAAAAACAGAAGCGTACATCCGGGATGACCAAGCTTGAAACTTTTGGTTTCAGTACCAAAAAAGCAGAAAAATAGAAGATTAGTTGGTTAGGGTTACATTTACACAGACATTTCCCCCAAAATTCATGTGCTGTTGGAGTTCGAGTTAAGTTTTAGGAGTTCCTAAATTGTTAAATAAAAAGTTTTTCACTCATTTTTACCTCCGCCAAGGAGGTTATGTTTTTGCCAGGGTTTGTTTGTTTGTTTGTCTGTTTGTTTGTTTGTCTGTCCGTTAGTGTGCAACATAACTCAAAAAGTTATGGACAGATTTGGATGAAATTTTCAGGGTTTGTTGGAAATGGGATAAGGAAGAAATGATTAAATTTTGGTGGTGATCGGGAGTGGGGGGGCCCACGGGGGGGGGCCACTGATCAGCCTTGGCGGAGGTCTGCGCTCTCCGAGTGCTTCTAGTTTGCAGTAAGGTTTTCTTCTAGTTATTATTTTCACTTGCTTCAAAGGTTTTCATACCCTTTAAAATTAACCACAGAGCACCAAAATTGACCTGAAGCTTTAAAAATTTTCTGGGGGAGGACCCCCAGACCCCCCACCAATACCACTCATGACATTTTTTCCTCTCCATGTTACTAATCTTCTACACCTGTACACTCTCCCATTCAGTGTGTTTTACAGTATTGCCAAATTTAACTATAAACTTGTATGCTATAGTAGTATTGTATTGCATCATTACCTCCGCCAAGGAGGTTATGTTTTTGCCAGGGTTTGTTTGTTTGTTTGTTTGTCTGTTTGTTTGTTTGTCTGTCCGTTAGTGTGCAACATAACTCAAAAAGTTATGGACAGATTTTGATGAAATTTTCAGGGTTTGTTGGAAATGGGATAAGGAAGAAATGATTAAATTTTGGTGGTGATCGGGGGTGGGGGTGGGGGTGCCCACGGGTGGGGCCACTGATCAGCCTTGGCGGAGGTCTGCGCTCTCCGAGTGCTTCTAGTTTTTAATAGTGGCCAATGATTTTGACCAGAAGAAAATTTTCAGTCAGATGAAAAATTTTTGCTTTAATCCCTGCTCTAGCAATATATAAACCAAATTTAGTATGAATTCAACCAATAGTTTTGCTGCTACAGACATTTGAAATTTCACCCATTATAAGTAAATGGGGAAAAAAAGATTTTTAAAAATTAATGAAAAATTTGAACTTTGACTTATTTTTCCCAAAATGTAATCACATCTATTTTGGTTCTCTAGCAATATATAAACCAAATTTAGTATGAATTCAACCAATAGTTTTGCTACTACAGACATTTGAAATTTCGCCCATTATAAGTAAATGGGAGAAAAAAAAAAAGATTTAAAAATTCATAAAAAATTGAAGCTTTAACCTACTTTTCCCAAAATGTAATCACATCTATTCTTGGTCACTGGCAATCTATGAACCCAATTTGGTATGAATTCAACCAATAGTTTTGCTGCTAGAGTGTTAACCAACAAACATACAAACCGAACCAAAAACAATACCCCTTGCCTTGCCTCTCCGGGGGTGGGGGGTGGGGGGGGTGTAATAAAGTTGTAGGAAAAGCAAACTAAGACAAGAACTAACTGTATAAACATAAACTCTATACATATAAAGGCACAGTTTCAGCTTCTGTACAGTTCAAGTGCAGTTTTTTGTGCAGTTGTGAATCCTTATAAATAAAAAAAGGATCTGGTACTTCTTCTGTGTCCTACTTCTGCATTTCACATATCAGTACGCACGTATGAGCTCTTCCTGAGGACATTATTGAACTATTTTAATCCAGAAAATTAATTTGTGTGCAAGATCAGGCTTTTATTCCGGATATCTGCGTCAGTAACAGAGAAAAGTCAGTAAATAGCGATTTTGTTTTCTTTAATTAAAATGATGCAACGTTTCACTGAAAAGTTAAGAAATTTGTGTATCGGAGCTGATGTGTAATAATAATAATATTTTGACTTTTTATGGGTTATTTTGTACTTTTACTTGATCTTAGTATCTGAATCTGAGTATTTCTTCCACCTTTGCTACTCTATGTACATATTTTATGTCTTCTTACATCTTTTATATTGTTTTTTCTTGTTACATCACATATCTGTACTCACTTCTAAACTTTTCCAGAGCAAACTATTGTACCATTAGAATCCAGAATATGAGTAAATATTAAAATGACACGATGTTTCACCAATAAGTCAAGAGATTTGTGAATTATTGCTATTTTTCCAACTTTGAGTAACTAAACATTGATGCATACTGATAATACTTTGACTTTTTATGGGTTATTCTGTATTTTTACTTGATCTGAGTATCTGAGTTTCACCAAAAAGTCAAGAGATTTGTGCATCAGAGCTGAACTAAACATTGATGCGTAGTAACAATACTTTGACTTTTTGTACTTTTACTTGATCTGAGTATCTGAATCTGAGTATTTCTTCCACCTCTGCTACTCTATGTACTTAGTTTTTTGTCTTCTTACATACTTTATATTGTTTTTTTCTTGTTACATCACATATCGGTAAGCACTTCTAAACTCTTTCAGAGTAAACTATTGTACCATTTGAATCCAAAATATGAGTAAAAATTAAAATGATGCAACATTTCACCAAAAAGTCAAGAGATTTGTGCCTCAGAGCTATGTTTTTCCATCTTTGGAAAACTAAACATTGATTCGTAATAATAATACTTTGACTTTTGATGGTGTATGTTATACTTTTACTTGATCTTAGTATCTGGATTTGAGTATTTCTTCCACCTCTGCTACTCATTGTACTCAGTTTTTTGTTTTCTTACATCTTTTATATTGGTTTTCTTGTTACATCACATATTGGTACTCACTTCTAAACTCTTCCAGAACAAACTATTGTACTATTTTAAGTCAGAATATGAGTAAATATTCAAATGACGCAAAATTTCCCCAAAAAGTTCTAGCTGTTTTTCCACCTTATGGTAAGTAAACATGAATGCGTAATAGTACTACTTTGCCTTTTAATGGTGTATTTGGTACTTTTTACTGGACTAAACACTGATGCATAGAAACAATACTTTGACTTTTTGTACTTTTACTTGATCTGAGTATCTGGATCTGAGTATTTCTTCCACCTCTGCTACTCTGTTATTCAGTTTTGTTATCTTCTTACATCTTTTATATTGTTTTTTTTTTTACATCACATATCAGTACTTACTTCTAAACTTTTCCAGTGCAAACTATTGTACTATTTTAATTCAGAATATGAGTAAATATTCAAATGACGCAAAATTTCCCCAAAAAGTTCTAGCTGTTTTTCCACCTTTGGGTAACTAAATATTAATGCGTAATGGTACTACTTTGCCTTTTAATGGTGTATTTGGTACTTTTTACTGGACTAATCATCTGAGTACTTCTCCCACTTGTCTTCTTCTCCGTGTCCAGTCATCTCCACTGGTGTGCCACTTTTATTTCCGGCACATACCAGTTTTATTAAAACCTGATTCAGCGTTCCACGGTGCGCATGACGCAGAGCTCCTCCTGGTGTGATGTACGGTAAAGTTACACATCACATCACATCACATCACATCACCCCAGACTATACGAGGTTACTACAGTTCAACTCCCCGAAAACCCCCCACCCCACGCCACGCGCACCACAGCGTCTGACTCCTGACGGCCAATCAGGGCTCGGCTCCGAGATCCTCCGAGACCAGCAGAGGCCGGATCACCTGTGCCAAACCCGCAGCGGGGATCTCCCGAGGGCAGCTGCCAGCACTTGTTGTACCGTAAAGGGTCCAGCAGGTCGTTAAAGTGGTCAGAGCGCGTGGAAGTACGGGGCGCGCAGCGGGGACGCGCCAGGTGCTGTTGCGTAAAAGCGCACGGAGAAAAGAAGAGAGAGTTCAGATGTCTGAGTTGAGTAAAGGAGGAGAGTTAACGTAAGCAGCGCCATCTACTGTTGGAAATGGAAACTGTACATGTGTTCAAGTTGTAAAATGAGATTTTTGGATTTACACTACAAAGAAAAAGTTAAGGATATTTTTAATTTTTGCGCTTTTTTTTCAGTTGGGTTCTTGCACAATACTTTTTACTTTTTTGTGTGTGAATTTTACATTTTTTTTTTTTTTTTTTACATTTTAGTTTAGTTTATTTTAGACACAGACATAATACCAAACATATGGAAGAACAAAATAATAATAAACAATACACAAATAAAAAATCAAATAATAGAAAAAAAGAACAACTGTTGTGCCTGAATTCAAACACATTTTTAAATGACCAGACACAGTTTTATTTACAAATGACAAAAATGACCAAAAAGAAGACCAAAAACAAACAAAAAAAGAAATATCTTTAACTTTTTGTTTGTAATATATATATATATATATATATATATATATATATATATATATATATATAGATAGATAGATAGATAGATAGATAGATAGATAGATAGATAGATAGATATAAATATATATATATATATATATACACACAGGGTGAGGAAGCAAAATGTACAATGAACATTTAGTTGTTTTTTCTCAGCAGGCACTACATCAATTGTTTTGAAACCAAACATATACTGATGATGTCATAATCATACCTAACACTATTATCCATACCTTTTCAGAAACTTTTGCCCATATGAGTAATCAGGAAAGCAAACGTCAAAGAGTGTGTGATTTGCTGAATGCACTCGTCACACCAAAGGAGATTTCAAAAATAGTTGGAGTGTCCATAAAGACTGTTTATAATGGAAAGAAGAGAATGACTATGAGCAAAACTATCACGAGAAAGTCTGGAAGTGGAGGAAGCAACAAAAAACGTACCAAAGCTTTTATTAAAGCTCTCAAATCCAAAATCCTAAAGGATCCAACCAAATCCATGAGAAAAATGGCAATTGAACTTGAGGTAGACAACAAGAGCGTTAGAAATGCAGTAAAATATGATTTGAAGTTAAAATCTTACACAAGAACACCAAAACACTTCTTGACAACAGCAACAAATCCAACTTTAGCAATTTTTGGGAATCATGTTTATGGCCGCCTTCTAGCCCAGATCTAAACCCTCTGGATTCTGTTATTTGGGGCGTTTTAGAACATGCTACCAATAGAACATCACACAGCAATGTTCACTTTCTTAAAGATACTATTAAAGAAGAATGGGAGAAGTTGTCACCTGAATATTTGAGGAACACTTGCGTAAGTTTCAGGAAGCGTGTGAAGGCAGTTATTGAGAAAGGAGGAGGACACATAGAATAAAAACATTTTCTATTATGTCAATTTTCTTGCGGCAAATAAATTCTCATGACTTTCAATAAACTAATTGGTCAAACACTGTCTTTCAATCCCTGCCTCAAAATATTGTAAATTTTGCTTCCCCACCCTGTAAATAATGTCAACTCCAAATTTTTCTCCATGTTTTAGAGCGAAAAATAGTTGTGTGTATGTATGTAAATGTAAAATTTCATGATGGTTCTAGGACTCCAACCTAGAACCATTGTGAGTCCTAGAACCACCATGAATTTTTTTTTTTTTTTCGTGAGTCCTAGAACTATCATGAATTTTTTTTTTTTCGTGAGTCCTGGAATCATCATAAAATTTTCCATTTTGTAAGCATATGTGATGATCTTTCAGAAAATAAGTTCTTTTGGTTGGTACTCCTTGTCTATCTGTGGTATTTGAAAGTGAAAATGAATGAAAAATGTTATTTTGTGATTTTATTATGACAAAAACAACAAAAAAGGATCATAACCATTAATAAATGCTGATCTGATTACTCTATACTTATGTAAAAGGATGTGTAATTATTTGCAATATATCATATTTGGTTTGTGTTTAATTGGTCAATAAATATAGGGGTTTGTAAAAGTTTCTAGTTTATTTTCCAGATTTCACAAGGTCATACCACAGTCCCAATAAAGACAATGTTATTGAGAATATACATATGCAATCTATATGTGGTAGTCATTCTTTGCTGAAAATTTCATGTATTTAGCTGGAAAACTTACTGAGATATTGCACTCTAAAATTTGCAACATTTTAAGACGATCGCAAAATGTACCAAAAATGCCAAGAGGGGTACCTTGTTCATGAATTTTTTTCTTCAAATGTATTTGATATACCAATCTGAAATTTTGGCTGAGGTGTTTTTTAGTGTTGAACTTTATATGGTAAAAATTTCAAGCAAATCTAAGATGGTCAAGCAGGAGGCACTTGTTGAATTGAGGTGGAATGACCCCTATGTAAATAAAACACTAAGATGGAATAGTTACAAGCTTTGAAAACTAAAAAAAAAACAGCACAAAACGAAATAGAACTTACAACGGTATGCCCATGGTTACAAGGTTAAGAGAAAAGCCAGTACAAATCCTCTTAATTCCTGCTATGCTAGCTTTCTGTTTGCAGATATTGATAGTACTGATCTATTGGGAGCTGCACACACCTCCCACTGCACTGTCTCAATTGTGACTGCACAAACAAGTTGCCACGTAGCTGTAGATGAGTCCAATCGTAATCAGCTGGCAAGTCTTACTACAGCTAATCAGTGGAATTTTGCTTATCTGGAGGGTAAGCTGTGGAGAAAAAACTTGACGTGCTAGAAAAAAAAACTGACTGCAATTTTGGAATCAGCATAAAAATCTAACTCAACAGAAATTTTTTTTCAAATTGTTCCCCGGTGTAATGTATAAATAAGTACAGTGACTCTCTAGACATCTGAAGTAAAATTTTATTTGAAAAAAGATACTGAAATGAGTAAAGTAAGCAACATGGATTGTATAAATATCTGTGCAACCAAAGTGAGCACTGAGGCACTTTACTGCCTTTTGCTGCCATGAGACACCCAACTATCCAGCTTATGTCCAGCTACAGACGTCAGAAAAACCAGATTTATCAGTTCACTAAATTCATGGTATCATCTAAAACTAGAATGATTAAAAAAAACAAAACAAAAAAAAGAAAAAACAGAAAGTTCACATGGGGCAGGAGTATAGGTTGGGTGGAAAGATGCAAAGAGGATGTAAATTCATTGTCAATTCAACATAAATTAAGATCATTTGTGTTCATGAGCTGCCATGTGAACTCAGCAGTCAGAGAGAGGAAACATGTGCGTTACAATTAAAAGAAAATCACACATTCACACAAGCTACCGGGAGAGAACGGGGCTAAAATAAACAAAACACGGGGATAAAAAAATGAACAAAATTTACCGTATGACATTCTTCTGCAGTGCTTTGGCCCAAAACCCCTCATGGCACAGTTAACTGGACATAATCTGTTACAGCAGGTGAAAAACAATCAGTATTTATGTTACATACAGCGTTTTCATGGATCACAGTCGATAAATAAGACGGTATCGGTCCGTTTGTCTGCTCACAAAGTACACCGACAGATCTGAAGTGCGCCCCAGGTTTTTTATTCTCATGATTTCCACTCCTAGTCCACGTGTAGGAGCTAAAAAAAAAAAAAAAAATCCTGGATAACGAAGGTGTTTTTGTCTCCAGTTGGAGCTCTGCAATACTATGAAATATGTGTGATGTGGACTGAAAACGCACCTATTTGTACAAACCACGGCCTCGTCTTAATTAGATTCGTATGTTACATCGATTCTTGAATTTACACAGAATCACAACTCCCAGAATACATTCATCTCATCTTAAAATTACCACAGCAACATTTCACAAATCTCTACAAAAAAAATCCACCTGGCTTCCCAAAAATCGGCCGAGTCTTTAGGAAGGAATATGTATGGAGCGATGAAAACCACAATCTGCAATATTATTGGTAATTATTCCCATTATCAAAGTACGTCATTGGGTCAAAAAGAAATAAATACATATGAACAATATGTTAACACTGAAGTCTGCTCGGAGCACGCCCCCCCTCTCCCTCCCTCCCTGTGGTTACACGCCCAGCCTGTTGGCGATGGTCATGACCACTTTGAGGATGGGCATGAAGGCTGAGATCTCGCTGAAGTTGCTGCTGCTGACCACCTGGGTGTGGACCTCCAGGCCACGCTGGTAGTTCTGGCTCGCCACGCAGCGGCTGATCTCATGGAGCCCGTTGAGGATGTTGGGAGAGAGCTGGAACACAGACAAAGAAGGAGAACAGAGCTGAAAATTAATGGGCTATCTGAGAAAATAAACTTAGGGTAGGTTCAAAGTCAGGGGTCTCAAACATGCGGCCCGTGGGATGAATTTGCAAAGAGCAAAAATTCCACAGTCGAGGCATTTTAGTTCAGGTTCCACATACAGACCAATATGATCTACAGTAAAATAAGAACATAATAACCTACAAAAAATAATGACTCCATATTTTCTTCTGGGTTTGATGTGAAAAAAAAACAACATTGCACTATGCTTATAAATAATGACAACTTCAAATTTTTGTCTTTGTTTTAGTGCAAAAAAAACCATTAAATTATGAAAATATTAACATTTACAAACTATCCTGTAACAATAAATGTGAATAACCTGAACAAATATGAACAACTTGAAATCAGACACTGAAAATTAAGCACAATTTAACTATTTTCTGCCTGTTACTAAGTGTTTAGTGTCTTCGTAGATTCGATCCATAATGCACATGTAGAAATGTTAAGTTGAGGCAGAATATTGTTAAAATTGCACTTATTTTTCTTATGCAATTTCGTTTTTTTCAGGTTATTCACATTTTTTTGTTTGGACAGTTCAGAAAAGTAAGTATTTTCATAATTTAATAGGGTTTTTTTTGCACTAAAGCACAGACAAAAATTTGGAGTTGTCATTATTTATAGGTTATTATGCTATTATTTTACTGGTCCGGCCCACTGGAGTTTAAATCGCGCTGAATGTGGCCCCTGAAAGAAAATGAGTTTGAGACCCCCGTTCAAAGTAAAATAAGACAGTTTATTTCAGTTTTTTTTTTTAGCATAGACTGGTTTCTATGGAGCTCAGAGTGGATTTTTCTCTGCGTCTGGATTTGACATGGCTGTTTAATGTTTAAAAGGATCCCCATCAGCTGCCACCTAAGTGACAAGCTAATCGTCTTGGGGTCCACACAGAAGGACAACACAAAACACAGAACATAACAATACATGATATGCATGACGATCACAATTCACATTAACATTGCAAATCTAAAAATAATAACCATTATTAACATCATTAAAAACATAAAACATCAGAAAAATATGGGATTAGTTACTACGTTCATGAGTTCCATCCATCAAAGAAAACAACAAACACTCCCCTCCATACAGAACCTGCTCAGATATTTAAATAGCACCTTCTCAGATGGTACTTGACAGATGATGTACCATTCAATTTACATATGTTCAGGGGGCAATTATTCCAATGATTGATGGCATGATAAATAACACTGGTCAACAACAAATTTATTGTTTAAGTTTTTTGAGGTGATTTAGAATAATTTTGGTGTGCTGAATCCAAAATCACATTCATTTTGCTCAATCAGGTCAACTTTCTGAACTATGCTACATATTGGCTTTTTAACATTTTTGCTTACATTTATGGCATTTTCACATCATATGATACAGAATTCTTTTATATTTCTTGCAATAAACAAGTTCTGAAGATTTTACTTTTGCCAATTTATGATTGTTTTTTTTTCAATATTACAGGTGAATGAAATGGCTTCGACTAGAATATCTTGCAAAATTAAGCCTGACGTATTCTGCTACATCTGCAGTGAATACAGGAACAGGAATCTTGTTAGAAAATGATTTTTTTTCTCTTAAAACCTATTTTGGGTGAGAACTATATAAAAAAACAACTGATAAAGTCACAAAAATGTCATCAATTCTGTGAGAAGATAAAATTTTTCAAAATCAAATTAGCAAAAAAAACCTGATTGAGAAAAACAGATGTCATTTTTGGATTTAGCGGTGCAAAATGGTCCGAATTCAGTTGAAAAAACCTAGACAACTTGCAAAAAACACTTTTTTGTAACCCAGTGTAATTGTCCTCTTTAAAGCATTTCATTTTAGATGTGGCAACATAACCTAGCCATCTGGTTTTTAGTAATTATACTAACAACAGCCAATCTACTTTTGACAGTTCTAGTTTGGTTTTCTGTACACCAACTGCATCCATGCGTCTCCCCCTACTTCCCCCTTCTCCCCCGGTCTCTCTATCGCTCTCTCTTTTTTCCTCTCCTTTACCATCCATCTCTAAACCCAGCTGGTCAAGGCAGACGTCCATCCTGCAGGAGTCTGGGTCTGTTCGAGGTTTCTGCTGTTAAAGGAAGTTCTTCCTCGCCACTGTCACCAGTCACTAGAGTTTGCTCCTGGAGGATTCTGTTGGGTTTCTGTAAATTGGCTTAGAGTCTGGTTTTCGATATGTAAAGTGTCATCAGATAACTTTTGTGATGATTTGGCGCCATATAAATAAAATTTGATTGATTGATCATCTGCTGACTTAGTAAAATGAAAATGAACTGCATCTGACAATTTGTTTGTAAAGGAAACAGGTTGAGTAGAAAAGATAGTTTTACTGAAAACTGTAACTGTGTTGAACATAAGCCTGTTCTCTACCGTTGACCATGAGAGTTGACGGTGCATCCTGACGGTGCTTGTTCTTATGGGACAATGTAAAACTAACCTGGCAGCTCTGTTCTGTGCTACTTGCAATTTCTGTTGTGTGTTGTGTTTCAAGTGGGTCAAAAGACTGCAATCTGATTCCTGACTGGATGAATAATCACAAACCTCCTCCAAATGTGGTTTGTAGCAAACGTCCCATTTCATGTGGTGTTTGTTGTTCAGATTTTCCAGAATCAGTCTAGATATAGTGTGGATATGCCTAAAAGACACTTGGGCTGGAAGTGACAAGATTTTAATGGATTAACAGTGTTTAACCAGTGAAGTGATGAAGTAATAGTATCAAATATGTGGTAGCCTGGCCTAGCATAGTGAAAGTTTTTTATTAGCTCCGCCAAGGAGGTTATGTTTTCGCCAGGGTTTGTTTGTTTGTTGGTTAGTTAGCAAGATTACTCAAAAAGTTACGAACGGACTTGCATGAAATTTTCAGGAAATGTTGATACTGGCACAAGGAACAAATGATTAAATTTTGGTGGTGATCACGTGGGGGGGTGGGGGGGTGCAGATCTGTGCTCACCGAGTGCTTTTCTAGTTTTTAGTATGTTTTAAATGTGACGTTTTATATGTATGCTCTTAACAGTTTTAAGTTTGTTTTTTTCTGCCTTTCATTGTGTTTGTGTATATTTTTAGTGTAGATGTATGGCTGTGATTTCCATTTTGTGTCACTTCTACTGCTGCTGCCGTCTTGGCCAGGATGTGCTTTAAAAGAGATTTTTGATCTCAGTGAGCTTTTTTCCTTGTTAAATATAGGTTATAAATAATAATGGTTTAGGCCAAATCAGAATAATCAGATATAGAAATGACTTTTAGCTGCAGCTCAGTTAAAAGAAACGCTGGTGGATAAAATTTGTGCAACTGAGAGAAACTGGCAATGTGAAATAAACCTGTGCACCAGTCTGCTGTGCTTTCGTTTCTCTCTGCACCCTGTTGATGGTCTGGCTTTCATAAAAAAGCTCCTTACCGACTGATCTCTCAGCTTGTCATACAGGTATCCCAAACGCTTGGCTGCATCATCGAGTTTCCTTTTAGTTTGCTGTAAGGGAAACATTGGAGGTTATTTCAGAAGTGAATGGCTCTACAGATTTCCTTTAATTACTACATGCTTTTCTTTCTCTGTTAGTCGCAGCTCGGTCTGGGCAGAGCTATAGTCACACTGTGAGTCTTACTGGGTCTCCTGCAGCGAGCTGGCAGCGCTGCACCAGACTGTCGAAGGTAGACTTGAGCACCATGTGTTCAGCGGGGATTTCTTTCTGCTCCACCCGCTCTGCTGGCAGCTGCTGAAGGAGCTGAGGAAAATAAGGACACACCAAACACACCGGTGACATGTTTGTTTGGCATCAGCGGTACTAATGAGAGCCTCTTGTTTCACACTTACCTGAACGCTGGGCTCCTGCGGGGCCCCGGGGGGGACCTGGGCGTGGTCGTGGTGCTGCGGAGCCTCCGCTGGGAAGCCATTACGGAGCAGTGATAGGGGCTGGGGGAGTGTAGTTATCAGGGACCTGCAGGCGCACAACAGTAACATTTAATCAGTAAAATGGAGCTTTAACATGGTAAGTGTTTCAAGTAGGGATGTAACGATATGAAAATTTCATATCATGGTTATTGTGACCAAAATTATCACGATTATCATTATTATCGTGGTATTGTTGAAACTGTGCTCAAAATGTTCAAAAAGTACTAATACACACACCGAAATAATTTGACCAAGTTGTATTTAAAATAAATAAATAAATAAAATAATTCGCACAATGTACCTTCTGTTGCAGAAACATTCAAATATTAACCCTTAGTGGTCTGAGCCTATTTTGTCCGTTTTTCAGTACTTCTGATTTTGCTTTTATATACTATATAAATAAATGTTTACTAGACTCATGTTTGGTGTCTCTTTTTCAGCACAACTTCACCTATATCATCTGTCTATTATTTTTTTCATTTTAACCTACTATATCAACACAAAAAGACAAAAAAACACACACAAAAAAAAATTCCGATTTGAAAAATTTACATAATTTATTGCATAAATAACACAAAGATGCTTAATGAACCTTTTCAAAGACTTTAAAAGTGAATATTGGTTCCAAATATTAGGTATATAAAATAAAAATTGTAATAAACTAAAACTATACTCAAATATTTGACATAAAAGCATAGCTTTATGTGGGTTTTTTTTTCCCCTAAAAGTGAATAATAAGGATTTGAACGGTAATACTAACCGTCTGCAATTTTATCGCGGCTTATCGTTATACCGGTAATCGTTACATCCCTAGTTTCAAGGCTTAGATTTGGTGTTAAAAATATTTGTGCAGGAGAGGATTTCATGACAAATGTATTTTTATTTTTTATTTATTAAATTTATTTGAGAGGGACGATGCAAATTACATAGTATAACTTCTACCAAATAGACACACATTCCCTGATAAACTGATCCATGACCTTATGTAACAGCGATTTGTTTGCAAACTAACTAGATACAACTTAAAACCAGGTCATGCAGTTTTGTGGAGTCCATAGTGTCTTCCTGTCCTATCACTAGGGGGTGTAAGAAAATATCGGTTCTGCAGCATATCATGATATTTCATTTCACAACACTGTATCGATATTAAAAAGTAATGTATCGATATTTATAGGTATTTATTCAAATGCAGATATGGTGGAGGTTCATTTTTGGGTTTTTTGTTTATATTTTATTTATTATTATTCAACTCTGTTTTATTAAATAATGGTTATTTGAAGCATCCTAAAAGCAGTTTTTTACTGTCTGAGAGGCAGATGTTGGTTCCTTTGTTGGGATATTACAAAAATAATGTTACAATGTTAGTTATGAACTAACAGAATATGAACATTTGAACAGGCTCTTAAACTGTAATGTCTGTAAAACATAATTGAAGTTTTAACACAGGAACATTTTGTGATATAGCATTAGATCCTGTTCTGATCAAATAAAAATGTGTTTAGCATTTGTGTGTATTTCTGGTGTTATTCAATTAAAAAACAAAATTACCTTGTTAACAGTATCATGATATATCGTGATATATTGTATCCTGATCTTAGTATTATGATTTGTATCGTATCACCAGATTCTTGCCAATACACACCCCTAACTATCACTGTCTACCCATATAAATAAACCAACCTGTGTCCAATACCTTCAAAATAGAGAATCAACCATTACTCAAATTAACAAAAATAAACATTAAACTGAACTAATTCAGATTAATTTGAGTAATTATAAATATTAAATTATTAATAAATAGCTCCAACACCTTTCTTTACAATTACAGCTGACACACCAACAAACACCTGCTTATAGACGCATCCAGACACAAGACGGTCATTGAACTCAACACCTGTGCCTTGATACCAATATAGAGACGGCAGGTTTTTCAATACTTTGCATTGGCTACAGTTAGTTCGACAAACATTTCTATTATTTGACACAGACACTAAATTAAATGGTACAATAAGATCTATCTACATGGCCTGGAGTGAATGTTTTTTTAAACCAACTAAGAGGTCTAATCTGCCACAAATATATGGAATTTCTTCAGTTAAAAACTTGATGGAAGCCTGGTTAGAGGCATTCACAATCATTACGTCTCTTCGGGTTTCTAACAAATAAGTAGAATCACCCAGAGTACAGTCTTATTTTCCCATCATCATCTTTCTTTTGTCCCTGGAAACATACGTCAGCTACTGTACGTCACCAAACATCCCCGGGGAATTAAACAAAAAACAAATACAATGAGAAGACTGACTGAACGAACAACCGGTGTTTCCCCCAGTTTCTTCAGTACTCCTTTAGAAATGTTATATCGTTATTTAACTGATGAATATATTGAGAAGTGGCTATTTGTGACACGAGCAGATGTCAGATATAATCAGTGAAACCTGTGAAATTTGTAGGACATACCATGAAAATAAATAATGGAATAAAAAAAGAAAAAAGAATAAGGTCTAATCCCTAAGAAAGTGGGACGGAGACGACCAGAAATGTATTAGTCTCACTGTACCTTGTCTGATGAGAATGTGTTTTTAAATATGTACAATGTGAAGAATATGTAACAAATTAATGTGACTGGAAGATGTTGTGTCTCTTACGCTTCAATATAGGGACGCACCGATACCCTTTTTTCCAGGACCGAGTAAGAGTACTTACATTTGAGTACTTGCGATACCAAGTACCGATACGAGTATTAATAATCCCATTCCAGTTCTTAGTTCCTTTTGTAAATGTGCTTTTATTGTTGTTGTCATTAGTCTGACTGGAACAAGCTGCTACTACTGACATTAATTTGTTGGAATGAGTGTTTCTCAATTAATCCTCCAGGGGGCGCTGCTGTTAATTAACCATACTGGACAATACCACGAAGAAGAGGAAAGTTTTGAGAAGAAGAAAGTCAATAATAAACATGGAGACAACAGAGGTAACACTAATGTGGATACTAATGTTGCAGCATTTTCGCTGGTAAGGTTTAAAAGTGAAGCTTCGCAGGTAGAAAAAAGATAAATGAGCAATAATTTTTGTTTTCACTTCTGCTGGCGGCGGTCTGCACTGCTCCGTACCCCCCGGCCCAGCCCTGGGTAGTTGTCATAAATCTGTCAGTAGTTTTTCTCTAACTCACACAGTCGCTCTTTGAACAGATCCTCTACCACCATGGTTCCCGGTGGTATTCTCCGTCTGGGTACGCATCGCGAGCACCTGGAAAACGGATGGAATGTACGCAGAGGACGGACAGAACACTGCGTCTGTATCCATCTGTGTCTTTAACGTTACTTGCAGTCAGCGTTACTTTTATCACCGTCATTTATTTTGCAAAATCTCCACACATTATTCCACCGCCGCATACCTGCTGCACCGAGCTGTGAATGTCACATGGCCGTAAGTGGTATCGGTGCATTTGTATCGGATTACTTTTATGAGTATGAATACGAGTACACACACTGAGTATCAGAGCCGATGCCCGATACTAGTATCGGATCCATGCATCCCTACTTCAATACAAATAATAAAGAAAAGAAATAAATAATGGAGGATTTGGTTCCAATATCTCTATCATGGTGCGTGATAATACCTTCTTCTTCCTGGGTCCACCTCTCACTGCTGGCGGGTCATTCCAGCCTTCCTGAGGTCCTGAACAAGAACAGTCACACTTAGAAAATCCTACTTTTCCCACAAATTTTCCATCACACTCGAGCAGCCAAAGGTCATATCTTTTAAAGCAAAGGTTAAGGCACAAAAACAAAAGGAGAAATTGATGAACGTGTGTTTGACAGCAGCGGTATGACAAAAAAAAAAAAAAAACACAAGTGCAAGTGATGCAAAATGTTCAGGCAGCATCTGAAAAACTCCTCAAGCGTCGATAACTTAGTATTTTGTCATCTTACTCTTGTACGTCATGTATCATGTACATTTGTGTGTATGTGTGCATCATTACACAATTAAATCTTTAATCTTGGGTATGGAACCGTCATTCTATAATAAAAACACGGTCATTTTGTATGTGAAGATAACAGTTGCGTAAATGTGACATCCTCGCCCTTATTGCATTTCCCTCAAGCAAATGTCGGCGCAAGCAAACACCACCACACACATAAAAGTGACCACAAAAATACAGAAACCCATACCGTCACGTCAGCAAATACAGCGATCCTTTAATTAACATTTGTGTCAAAAGACGTAACAACATGTAACCCATAAGGACCCAGTGTGGACTTCTGTGGCAGCTTCCAAATTAATTTTCCTTCTATTTAACCTTTCCTATGTAATCTATCTGCATTTATCATAATATAATCCTCCGAATTTAGCATTTTTTCCAGTGAAAATAATCTATTTTCCTGTGTTTAATTGACTGATCATGTAGATATTCATAAAAGCTCAGAGTCAAGTCAAAGGTTATTATATCAAAACAGACAAAACTGAAGAAAAAAATGACTTTTTCCAGTAAAATATATCATTAACTGAACATAAACCATGTGTATCCCACTGTCATTGATCCAATTCCATGGGTTTTACTGGTGAATCAATGTTGTAGAAGATGACGGTGTTTCCACGTTCACTACGGAGCCTCTGAACATCCAAATGGGTCATATCTGATGACCATGAAAAGATGACAAACTGTATTTTACGACAGTTATTTGCACATATTATTTGGATTAGTGGATGAAGAGTTTAGATCAGTAGATACTTTTGGTCGATGGTGGATGTTTGGGTCTTTATGGGTTAAATGACAAAGACAAGAATTTTAGAGTTTCATATTGAGTCTAGTTTAACGTCATTATAAACTATATTCTCAAAATAAATCACGTGAGGTTTGTTTAAAGGAGCAAGAAATGTTTATTACATCGCTGTTTTATATGGGTTCTGTTTTTATGGTCACCCAGTGTATGTTTTATAGCACTCTTATTCCAAATCCAACCCTAACCCTGTCACCTTGCTCGCCATACTGGAAATTCAGCCAGGGAAAGAATCCTGCAAGTCAAATAAGGGACAGCTGAGTAGAAGTACATGGCAGCTAACAACAGACTCCTGCAATAGCTTGTTTGCAGTCGTGTGCTCCTGATGATGCTGGTTATTCAGATGGAGGGCAGGAAGTGAAAAGCAGAATGGATGAGATGGAGGAAAGATAGTGCTGTGTTAGTTGGGGTAAAAACAGAAAATCAAAACATATGCTGGACTGATTTTTCAACAGACAGACTGAAAAGTTACAGGAGAAAACAAAAGGAAGTGTTAAAAAAGTACTGAGGTGGAGTGTCCTTATGTTTTTAAGTGTCCCGTGGATTAACTCAGTAACCAACATTCAACCTTACCCACATGGTTGGCTTAACTATCCCTCAAAACTCCAGGGATTATCAGAAAAAAGACAAAAAAAGTCACTGTAGCTCATTATTTCTGTAACGGTAAAACCTGATTTAAAGTGCTGTTGCTTGTAGCTCTTGTTTTAAAGCTTCAGTTCATGATAATTTTTGACATCATTAAGCAAAATTCCCTAATTATCTTCCAGCATAATGTTATTCACTGGACTAAAAGAAAAAAAGACTTCTAATGCTCTTGACCATGTGTATACAGGCTGTAGAAAAATGAAGGACTTATTAAAGTTGTTTTAAAACAGGGGCTTAATACGTGACATGGCTTTAATCAATCAATCACATATTATTTAAATCAGGGGTCTCAAACATGCGGCCCGCCAAAGGTTCCAATCCATCCGTGGGATGAATTTGCAAAGTGCAAAAATTCCACAGTCAAGGCTGTCGAACTCATTTAGTTTAGGTTCCACATACAGACCAATATGATCTCCAGTAAATAATAGCACAATAACCTACAAAAATAATGAGTCCATATTTTCTTCTCGGTTTGATGCAAAAAAAAAATTACATTATGCCTATAAATAATGACAACTTCAAATTTCTGTCTTTGTTTAGTGCAAAAAATAACATTAAATTATGAAATATTTACATTCACAAACTATTCTGTAACAATAAAATGTGAATAACCTGAACAAATATGAACAATCTGAATGTCTAAAGAAAATTACGCACAATTTTAAATATTTTCTGCCTCTTACTCAGTGTTTAATGTCTTTGTAGATCTACATCATAAATGATAAGTTGAGGCATGATATTGTTAAAATTGCACTTATTTTTCTGTCAAATTTCGTTTTTTCAGGTATTCACATCTTTTTTCTTCGGATAGTTATAAAAGTAAGTATTTCATAATTTAATGGGGCGTTTTTTTGCACTAAAACAAAAGACAAAAATTTGGAGTTGTCATTATTTATAGGTTATTATGTTGTTATTTTACTGGTCCAGCCCACTTGAGATCGAATCGAGCTGAATGTGGCCCCTGAAAGAAAATGAGTTTGAGACCCCTGATTTAAATAGTGGGGTGGCTGTGGCTCAGTTGGTAGAGAGGGTTGTCCAACGACCAAATCCTGGCTCTGACTGTCTACATGTCGAATTGTCCTTGGGCAAGACACTGAACCCTAAATTGCTCCCAGTAGGACCTGGCAGCGCCTTGCACGGCAACAGCTGCCTACTGGTGTACGAGTGAAAGGGTGAAGGTGAGGCTTTGTACGCTTTGGGCAGCATGAAGGTGTTGAAAATGCGCTATATAAGTGCAGTCCATTTACCATTTAGTGTCACATCATAACAAAAGTTATATCAAGACACTTTACATTTAGAGCTGCTCAGACCAGACTCTTCAGCCAATTCAGCTTAAGAATAATTCACTTCTATCAGGTATGACTATTTCTGTACTCTGCGGGTCCTTACAGATGCACCATGGCAGTTTCTATAACTATAAGATTTTGGTTTTGCATTTCCATAGTGGCATCAAACAGCGTCATATCATTGATCTTTAATGTTTTGTTTTGGATAAAGAGAACAGCTTCAGATGGAAGGTGTATAGTTTCAGTTTCTGGCATTTTCAGGGTTTCTGCAGGTATCAGCAAATCTAATTTAATGCTTTTTAATGCCCCTTTTAATGCCACTTTAAACAAATTTAATGCCCATGTCCAACATACATATACAGTTTTATATACAGTTTTACGATAGTTTACCCTCGATAGGCTTTAACCAGGTTCTGAATAGTTCCTCCTCCAACCACTTCTGTTGACACTTGCATTTTCCCATTTTTCCAGCATTTACTAATATTCCGTCCACTCTTTCACTGCAGTATGAACACACTCACAGCACGTTTCATTCCAAGCATCCAGTGTTGTGATTTCATGTATCAGTCATAAACAATAGCCAATTAAAGGGTTCCACCTGTTAATCATCACACTATACTTCCGATCAAAATTACTAAATGTTTAGCTATATAATCAAAATAAATTGTGAATAACAATGCTTTTTTTCCCATCAATGTATTTAATTTTTTAATGCCTTTGGACATCAAATTTAATGCTTTTTAATGCCATTTAAGGCCTTAATTTTCACAAAATCTATTTAATGACTTTTAATGCTTTTTAATGACCCGCATAAACCCTTATTTTATTCCCAATTTATGCAAACATAGTGCACTGACAGACTTTAAAATATATCGAAGTACTTTTTAATCACCTTCTTGCCACTTTCACCCGTTGGTGTTTGATAAGATTTTGTGGTTTCTCATTTTAGTCAGTTTAACAACCAAGTAAACACATAAGCTTGTGAGAACTTCCTGTGTAAATCACTTCCTGTCCTTCATCTGCATCATGCACCACAGCAACCCATATGCAAACAACCTATTCTGATTCTGTCTCTATTGAGTAATAACTCCTCTATATAAACTTTATTGAACATAAGAAGATAAATGGACAAAGGTGATGATAATGATGATTTTTGGGCTAAAAGGTGGGAAATGCCTACCTGTAGATGGAGGTGGAGGAACCGCAGTGGTAGGAAAGGGCTTCACAGCAGGAGCTCCAGGGCCTCCCTGTGGATAGCCCGATCCCATTGGATTGTAAGGACCAGCTGCCATTGGGGGCACGGGACCCTGGCTGTGGAGGCCCCCTGGATACATGGGAACCGGGGCTCCAGGCTGGGAGCTGGGTGGCATGGGTCCTGATGGTAAAGAGGTAGAGGGCATGAAGCTTGTTGGTGGCACCCCTGGACTGGGCATGGGGGGCATACCGCCGGGGGGTGATGTCGAAGACTGTAGTAGGGGTCCTGGTAAATTAGCAGCTGACATGGGAGGACCAGGAGGAGGGAAGGCGGAGGGGCCAGGCATCGGCTGGGGCTGGAATGGCTGATGAGGAAGGAAGCCTGACCGGGAAATAAAAAAGAAACCCTTACCACTAAACCAAAAAAAAAAATGACCTACAGTATAATATAAATAATTATATACAGGGTTCCTACAGGTTTGTACAGGTTAACTTAAAGACCTTTTTAAGACTACTTAGAACAGAAATTAATGTTTATTTCTTGGCCATATAAGCAAAAATTGTGACTCCTAGAATTTATGAAAATGTATTGATTTAGGCGTTGATTCCCACCATTCTGAGTCATTTCTTACCGGGGGCTGTAAAGTTAGCAATAACTGGTTCCCAATTTCAATATAAATTGTCGGAACAGGTGGAGCTGAGTCGACTAATGTTAGTTTCTTTGCAGTTTGGACGTTTACCAGACACATTTAAACGCAATACAGCCAACAAGTTAAGTAACATAACTTAAGACCTACCATATCAAATTTAATACCTTTTAAAGACTTTACGGTGTTAAATGCAGATCCAGAAATTCAAAACTTTTAAGACTTTTCAAGACCCTGCAGGACACTTGTATATAAATAATCTAGACAGCACAAATGGTCAGTGCTTGACTAAAAAGATGACTAGGGAATGTAATTGGTAGCCATGGAGAATCATGATATGCAGGCTGGAATCTGAATGTGTTCACTATACTTCAGTCAGTGTGATTTCTTCAGTAGAAAAACTTATATTTGTGTGGACACATCACTCAGATAGGTATATTTTCCTGATCATTGATAAATGTGCTATTGATTAGCATATGTGAGCTGTTGTTTATAATGTACATGTACATGATACCTTTCTTGAAAAGTCCAACCAGAGATGGGAGTTATGAATGACCTACATGTTTTCTACACTTTGTGCAGAGCATCAGATGTACTATACATCCAATATGGTTCATTGTAGTCTCCATGATAAATAAATTAATAAATAAAATTAATGTGTATTGTCTTGTATACCCCTCATATTTAACAACTGGCAAGAAATAATTGAAGTTAACATTAAAGTCAATGTTAGAATTTTGGTTTGTAGTGATTGGAAAATATTTATAATTGGTGTAACTGCTTTATCAAACTCAGATATATTTGAGGACATGATTTTATGGACATTAAACCTCAATCCTGCCACTCTACCAGTAAGTATGTGTCTCTGAAATTTATTTAAATAGTCATGCACTTGGTCCATCATCTTTAATATGTGGGTTTTAATAGCTTGTGTCTGGGATTGCCTTAACTGTCAAATATGAAAGTGAAATAGCAAGATTACTTTTGTTTCATGTGTCTGTGTTGTTTACAAGCTGTAGGCACCTTACAGGGGCAAATGTGTATTTGCAGCCATGCAACTCATTTTGTCACCATGAAACCTGCTGCGAGTATAGAACACCAAAGGTGTCTGGCATGACTGTTTTGACCGCAGGGAGTGGAGGCACACAAATACAACCCCATGATCACACATTGACTCACAGGAAATAAATATGTCTGTTGTTAAACCACCAATGCAAATAAGATAAGTATTTTACTGTTCAGCATCTTTCTAGTATCATTATATTGTGCAACAACAGTCGGTATGAAACCTGGAGCAGGGGCAGGGTGCTGGGGGTAGGAGGGTCTCATGGTTGGGCGGGGGGTGCACTGGGCGGCAGCACTGAGAGGAAGGCGGCAGACCGGGCCCAGTGTTCGCTGGAACAACTTGTGGATGTGAAAAGTGAGGGCACCTGAGGCTGCTGCTGGGGAGCAACCTGGGAGGGAGCAGGAGGCTGGTACTGACTCTGCTCACCAGACAAAAAAAAAACAAAAACAAAAACAAATATGAATCAGACAGGAACAGAATCAATCTACCATTACATGATCTGAACAAAATTATTAAATACCATAATTTGTGCTTTTGGTGCAGGTGTCTGAGCAGCAGGAGTGGGTTTAGCGGTGACACGTTAGGCCGGTTGTAGGAGTTTGGAGGCTGCTGTCCAACAGCAGGACTCTCCCTGAGCGTGAAACAGC
This sequence comes from Sphaeramia orbicularis, assembly GCF_902148855.1. NCBI lineage: Eukaryota > Metazoa > Chordata > Actinopteri > Kurtiformes > Apogonidae > Sphaeramia > Sphaeramia orbicularis. The sequence goes on along the minus strand of NC_043975.1, from coordinate 11,145,985 downwards.
CTGTCTTCAGCATCGTAGATCCCAGGCTGAGGACGACAGAATGATTTATTACCAGGAGGAAAATATATATTAGTATTTTGAATAATTTTTTGTAATGATGTGCCTTTTACCTGCTCTGAGTTCTCAGGTAGGTAGGACATGGCAGTGGACAGGCTGCCCTCTGCAGCCAGGATACCGGCATAGCGAGTCAGCTTCTCTGCCAGGATCGGACTCTGGACGGCCACCTCGCTGTTACGAAGGCGCTCAATTGACTTACGCAGCATCATTACTTTCTCGACAAGATCCTGAAACACATTTGATTACATTATGTACTGAAGCTTATATTATTTTCTTAAATATTTCCCCTACTGCATCACTGTACAGGAAGAAAAAAAAATGAACTGATTTGTTTTGTATGGATGATATTTTTGTAAGAGACAAGTATTTTAAACTTCAGTAAAAGACAAATAATATAATAACATACATCAAATATATGAATATAACATATGGCTTCTCTTTTGTCCTCAAACATTTACTGAAATAATTACATTCGTGCGTAGTTACTTAATAGATTTGAGACAAACTACCAGTCGGATCTTGAGGGACCCCCCAATTCTATGAGTTTATTTAAGTTTAATTTAATTTAATGAAAATATGAATCACTGATAGTATAAGCAATATGCTGGCATGAAAGTGTGAAAAAATGCTTTCAGATGGTGAAATAGCCTATTCTGTTCCAACAGTTAAGTACAAAAGGGCTTGTAAGTTTTTTATTTAGATTGAAAACATGTTGGGATCTTTTTCAATAACTTTCAAATTAACCTATTGCGTTCCCTGAAAAACAGGCATATTAGTATTACCTTTTCTAAAACCACATAAAATTTTCTTGTTCACCTATTGTGATTGATTATTATTATTGATTGGTATATTTTGACTGACTGCACATGTATTTCTTAACCCTTATAGTAAAATTTCTCCAACTAGATCTTACCAACTGAAATTTTGAAGCTCACAGAGTTGGCCTGGAGTGAAATTATGTTGAAAAACATAACATAGTTTTTAAAAATACAATCCACCTCCCTGATTAATTGTTGATGGTGAAAACAGGAAGTGCAAGCTTCATTAAAGGGGTCATATTTTGTTAAATACACTTTTATTACCTCCGCCAAGGAGGTTATGTTTTTGCCAGGGTTTGTTTGTCTGTCTGTCTGTCCGTTAGTGTGCAACATAACCCAAAAAGTTATGGACAGATTTTGATGAAATTTTCAGGGTTTGTTGGAAATGGGATAAGGAAGAAATGATTAAATTTTGGTGGTGATTCGGGGGTGGGGGGGCCCCGGGGGGGGCGCAGACCTCTGCCAAGGCTGATCAGTGACCCCCGATCACCACCAAATTTAATCATTTCTTCCTTATCCCATTTCCAACAAACCCTGAAAATTTCATCAAAATCTGTCCATAACTTTTTGAGTTATGTTGCACACTAACGGACAGACAACAGACAGAGACAAACAAACCCTGGCAAAAACATAACCTCCTTGGCGTGGGGGGGCTCACGGGGGGGGCCACTGATCAGCCTTGGCGGAGGTCTGCGCTCTCCGAGTGCTTCTAGTTAATCTTTGGGACATTTATTTGTGTATTTGGACCCTAATAGTTCAAAAAGTTGAATTTGAACCCTCCAGGTGCTGCAAAGCTATCTTTATATTCATTCTGGCAAAAACTGAGTAGATTTCTACACCTGCTTCAATTCCTGCTTAAGTTGTTACAATTTATGACTAGCTACGTCACGACATTTGCACATATAAGGTCCAGACTTCCAACGAACATTTCTCCAAGTATGTCATAATTGTTTGTCAGCAGCAGCGATTGTAGTAAAAACTGAAAATAGGTCCAAACTTCAAGCCGATTACCTAAAATGTTCAGTTGTTGTTGTATTAATGAAACACACGTGGTATAGAAGGGACAGAAAGCACGGTTAACAACCTGGAGGGGGCGGGGAGTGCAGTGGCTCATTTCATTTAAAGGGCCAGCGCTCAAAACGACCTTTCTCGTGTCATTAGTCAGAAAATATTGTTGAAGATGGACCTGTGGGGTTGAATTAATGAAGAATTCAGACCAAGCATAGTATTTACAGTTTACATAAACACAGGGAAATGTTTTAAAATGCATAATTCCATTTAAAAAAGCAAAATATCACTCCTTTAAAGCTGTTGAAAACTGTACCTCATAAACCAAGATGGGATGAGCAGTCTCTATGCACAGCCCAGCACTCCACAAGCTTCTCAATGTTCCCCGAGCAGATGTAACACAGACAGGCCTGCAGCAGCGCTTTTCTGTCCTCTCACACTCCAACCGGCCTCCAAGGGTGTCTATTAACAGACAGACACAGACCAAAGACCAAAAAAAGGTGGAGGGCGTCAGTGTCAACTGAAAACAATAAAACGGTTTAAGTTACCTAGAAGCAAAACGAGTCAGGCATGATTTCAACGGTACCGCACAAACGGGCACAATCTTCAGGGTGAGCGTATGTAAGTAAGCAGCGAGGGCCTCTTTCCAGTTGTCCAACTCACAGCTCTCCACAATGTCTTTCCAGTTCTGGGTAACCACTGATGATATAAGCTGGAGTTGGGGACAGTTTGGAGTTAATTTCCAGCTAAACCAAACGTACAGTTGTGGTAAAAATGATTAGACCACCCTTGTTTTGTTCAATTTCTTGTTCATTTTCATGCCTGGTACAACTAAAGGTACATTTGTTTGGACAAATATACACTACCAGGCAAAAGTTTGGACTCACCTTCTTATTTAAATGACATGAGATGGACCATAGATGGCCAACAAGTGCTCAGCATCCATTTGGAACTCCTTCCAGACTTTTGGAAACATTTCAGGTGACTACCTCATGAAGCTCATTGAGAGAATGCCAAGAATGCACAAAGCAGTAATAAAAGCAAAATGTGGCTATTCTGAAGAATCTAAAATATAAACATGCTTTGAGGTTTTGTCACATCTTTTTAAACTACATAATTCCATATGGGTTCATTCATAGTTTTGATGCCTTCAGTGAAAATCTACAATGGGAAATAGTCATAAAAATAAAGAAAAACCAGGTGAGTCCAAACTTTTGCCTGGTCGTGTAATGATAAAAACAAAAACAGCTTATGAGAGTTTAATTTCAGAGCTGATATCTAGACATTTTTCCATGTTTTCTTGATAATAACCAAAATTGCTTCAGTTCTTACATCAATATCTATGGCACTGTACTGCCAAAAACAGTGCTTTAGGCATTCCATGTTTTCTTTCTGTCTGTTTTAGTCACACGATACACATAGGAGTTAGTATTTGATTGCATAACCATTGTTTTTGATGACTTTTGATGGTCTAATAATTTTTTTCCACGACTGTAGGCCTACACGTGTCATTATACCGATTGAGATTCAAAGTGAATTAATAAGAAACAGCTCTAACCATTGAAATGTTGTTCTTCTGCTTGCTCAGGTATTTCTGCTGAGTCTTCTTCAGCAGTTCCTCTCCTCCGCTGATGGCCAGAAGAATAGCTTCAGCATAGCGACCATCATTCAGACACAGATCCACGGCTCCCTCAAAGTTACCGACCAGTAGCGCTTGACTTATCAACCCGTCAGTATCTAAAAAGGAACGGCAAAACCACATGAGCAACCAAGGAATTCCTGCTTTTGCTGCAATAATGACAAGAAAAAGTCCCCATGATTATTTGCTGTGAAATAAGAGGGTTTTACCACATGTAACAGGGATCTGGAAGTTGGCGTTGTCCTTTGGGGTCCTGGCTGAAGAAGTCGACGGTGAAACAGAGCCAGAGGTTCCAGCTGCTCCAGTCGCATCATCAGATCTCTGGAAATATAACACTTACATGTCAGCACAACTAGAATCAAAAAAAAAAAAAAAAAAAAAAAAAAAAAGACTATATATATATTTTTAATCGAGTGTTTGTTTGCAGAAATGCTGACCTGCAGTGGAAAGCTGCAGCATTTTTTCAGCCAAATCTTTGGCATCTACCTCCGTGGCCATTGGGCTGGAAATTCTTCCCCAAGCAATTTTGAAATCTGAATTTACACAACACATGTTACAACTTAGACACAAATATTCTCCTTCTACATATAAGAATAAGCTGATGGCTACAGTTACAATACCTTAGTCTCCAATTCATCTTTGCTGAATCCCAAAAAGCCTGAGGATTTAATGCGGGCTTCATCCTCAAAATTAACCTGGAATTACAAGCAGCGGAATACAACAGTTAGCTGTGGAAACATGGACAAAAAATAATTCTATTCAGACATTGACCCATTTACATCAGTACTTACTAAACTGACTCATTAAGATGTGTGTTTACTTATGCCAAAGCAATGAATATGTCTGACATGTATAAATTGAGTCGCTCCTATGGAGTTACTGAATAATTGAGTATGAAAAAAATGTTAAACAAAACTTTAACCTATCTTAATAGTCCACTAGTGAGGCTATTGGCATAATTCTGTTGTTTTTGAAAACTTATCACATCAGCAAAGATTAAGAAATAATGATCTACTTCCATCCTGACAGAAACAATCAAAGTTATATGATTATTAGAAGATATATTTTACTACTGAATGGATTATCACAGGTCTACAACACCACCTCTCGAACAAACTGGTAATTTCTTCTGAATCTCCATCCTCTAAACTGAGTCATTATTCAGTTATTTGGGGAATACTACAGTCCAACTGAACACGTCTTTAACAACTGATGATTTAATCAGACTGTTTGAAATTGCACAGGAACCCACCAAAAGAAACTTCATATGTCCTGCTCGGCATCTGACTTGGCGGTCTGATCTTGGTCTGGCAGTAGTTGTTGAAGGAACCAGACTGCAGCGCCGCCTGCAGCTCCCTGGAGCGTTGGAGGAACTCTGTTTCCGTGGTAACCTGCTCATAAACACGTGTCTTGGGGACGGGCTGCGGGCTCTGAACTGGAGGCGGCTTGGATTCTCAAAGGTTACCAGCTTCCCTCCAAACTAAGAAACAAACAGCACACAGACATTAACAAAGCTGCGATAAATACTGACAACATTATTTATTTATAACAATTATTTACAGGCTTTAGAAATAATCTATTATGCACTTACAGCAAATGAGGCCCCGACGGGCCTGCGAACCCACTTAGGCGGCTTCTTCAGAGGGGGGATGATGGTTGTCTGAGCTGTAGGCTGAGGAACCTGCAGGGGAGGGAGTGTCTGGCCTGTGCCAAAGGGATCCATTGCATCAAACGACGAAGATATCTATTCAGGAAGAAAATTCAATGTTATAACAATTCATTTACTAGTTGTTTTATCAATCAGTTGAAAATATCAGAAATTAATCAAGAAGTGACAATTTTGTTGCTTTAGGTGACTATAAGTAAAGCCAAAGATTAGTCTACTGCCATGAAACAAATACAAAGTTAAGCTAAAAGTGGCATATTTTTACTAAAAGGACAAAACTAAATGACTTATTTATTGATAAACATGACAATCAACTATGGAAATCTTTTATTCTCTGCCTACATCCTTACACATTCCATATCTACTAAGCTAGTCATGTGAAAACTTCTCTTAAGTTCAAGGTCTTGCAGAATCCTAAAGCTCTAGCTCAAGAAACACAAAGATTAATTTAGAAAGCGTATTAATATAAACAGTGTTTCTGATTGGTTTTACAGTAATAAACAAACATTTTTCTTTTTTTTTTTTTTTTTTAACCTACGTCATTCTATTTTATTCAATTATTTTTCATATTTTCCCCACTTTCTAGCAAACAAAGTTGATTTTTTGCAGTATTAATACAGTTTATGATACAAAAAAAAGCTATTTGGTTCTGTATATAGATCTTACTAACAGATATAGCTTCAGAGCTGAAAAAGAAATACTTAAATTATTCTCAGTCTGTATTTTCCCAAGAGGAATTATTTGAATTTCCTTTAACTTTTTATGGGGGAGTGTTACTAATCAACACAGATATTCACAACATTTAAAGGTGTTACTAATACTTGCACTTCATCATTCTAACATAGAAATAATTTGAAATAGAATTCAGAATATTGTTAGCATTGAATAACCCATTTTTATAAGTCAGTCTTTCACAACAGCACCATCTAGTGGACAAACAACACATTTCACAAGGAACGAGAGCAATTTCAAGCCTGTAAAAAGACCATAAATAAGACTAGGCATTATTACTTATCAACTGTGCTTTGCTGTTGAGCAGTTAAGCTACCCTCCCATCACTGAGTAGACAGTGATTCTACCATCAAATGAAGCTGCTGAAAGCAGAGCTGGATCCTTGGGCACCATTGGACATCGAAACACCACTGGTTGGTTGTTGGAAGCTCATAAATTACCTACAAAATAGAAAATATGCACATGAGGATGCATAACAAAACACTGCCATGATCTTACGTAAATCAGGAATGAAAAGGAAAACATATTATCTTCTACCTCTCCAGTGTTTGGATTCCAGCAGAGGATCCGATTGTCTTTAGCGCTACTGAGGAGGAGTTCAGGTCGGCCTGGCTCCAGGATATGGACAGAATACCTCTGCAGGGAAATAAAAAGACACAGAATTCAATTTACAGCACCCAAAACCAGCAGCAGAATCATGTATATTCTGTTGCAAGCTTCACCTCGTGTGGTTTCTCGAGGACTTTGAGGGGTGATGTGGCAAAACGGAGATCCCACATCTGGATGACGGGCAGACGGTCGTCTTCAGAGGCCAACACCAGCTGAGTGGCCACATCAGGATGCCAGAGCATCCCTGAACAGTGCATCTGAACAAGTATCACATACACAGGTTACTGAACAGATAGTTAGGATGCAATATTGTCATTTTTAGTGTATCTATGAACTAAGCTAAAGAGCACAATATTCTGACACAGTACAGGATCCTTTAAAACTGCATTTCAATCTTAGCTGATACATTTTCAATTTTGATTACTCTACATGTTTATTGTTTAGTTTTTGCCATAAACTTACATATAATAAAGTACCCAAAATAATTCTCATACTAAGCATATAGCAAGCACAGCTATGATGAAAATTACCTCCCTACATGAAGGGTGCGTTTAAACAGCAAAAGAGTCTTTTACAAGACTTTTCTGCTCAAAACATGAGGCATCCTTTCAGTGTTTCAGAAATTTGCTAAAGGTGTAGCTGAAAAGGTCAGTAAACACTTTGGACATGAAGTGTTGACTGAGGGGAAAGTAAATGTTACCTGGTAGCCGATGGATGACATTTTTTACCTTTTTTGAACAGGCTGCAGAATGTTTTGTAAAAACCTTTTATTTTAATTGCTGCTTGTTCATTACGCCATCTTTAAATAGCCAAACTAATTTCAAGCTCGTATTGTTTTGTCAACTTGGGCATAAATTATATTCATATTTGTTATATTGCCCATTTCTGAAACATGAAGCAACAATATCCTCCTTGTAAACCCTGGTTTTGACTTGTTGAAGGTAAAACAAAGTGATATCAAATCACACCCTTTGTCCTTATTTTAGGACTCACTGTTACAGGCACTAACCCTGTTGCTATGGTCACTGATCTTGATGATGGGCTCATTCTTTCTCAGGTCCCAAACAACTGCTTTTCCACTGGGGTTGGCAGAGGCCAAGATGTGCTGCACCTGCCTGTTCCAGGACACAACGCTGATGTCTTCAGCAGGCTGAAAGCAGAAACAAAGCAGGCTCTCATGGTTAAAACTGGCTGAAACAAATAGTTACTATACACAATATTAAAGCGTATGACTATAAATAACCTGCGCCATGGAGTGCTGTTAGGACTATTCAAATTACCATGCAAAGCAATCTGCTAATGGTGACATTTGACCAGCATCAAACATCAAATGCCAAATCTGTATGAAATAATAATGAAATACAAAAAATACAGTGTATCAAGTATAAAACTACACAATATGTGCTTTATATTCAAATATATCCCAAGCATTTCCACAGTTATGCATCAAATAGAAAGGTTTCACTCCAAACTTGAAACATAAACCATAAAGGGAAACAAAAGAAAGGAAAAAGCAGCCTGTTGAGGTTTGTGTTTATTGCTTTTGGTGTTTCTGACTGAGCTAGGATTAAAACAACACATCATCCCATCCCCAATAGTGAAATCTGTGAAGTTGAGTACATAAAACAGACCCCCACCTGTGTCTTTGCTCCTGGTGTCATTGGACTACTGAAGTTGTTGAGATCCCAGATATATATCTCTGAATCATTTGCTCCTGATGCAAGGAGGTTATTCTGGGGGAGAAACAATTTTAGAAAGAATAATTACTTCAAGAATCACGTGGAAAAACAACCTATAACTGTCTGTAGTGATTAAGAAAGAAGAGGAAATTTGGACAAGTTTACCTGAAAAGGGTTAAAATCAAGAGCCCGAACAGGACCTGTGTGTTTGTCAGACTGTCCAACTATTGCATCTGCTCCTGAGGTCATTATGTCCTCTGGGTTGTAAACCGTTAATGTGCCATTTTCACTGCCACCAACCAGTCTCCCTCCTGTTCCATCTGCTCCCATTCCAAAATTCACCCATACTATACTGTGCAACCTGGAAAATGAAAGAAGGTGCTGTGAGTTCAGGGATTTGCAGCCAATTAAAAATATAGGACACAAGCGAATATATAATTTGGAATCTTTTACTACAGAGCCAATATTTAAAGAAACAAACGTGTTCTAGATCACATCTGCAAATTTTACTTGTAAGCAAATGCCCACACCTGACGGATCAGCAAATGCATTGTATACAATTACAATGACTTACATGTTTCACAGGATCTTTATTAAAGTGCTGAGTTAACATTGTTTTTGAAGTGACACATATGAGGGTTAAATTAAGGTAATAGAAAATGTGTTTCCTTAAACCACAGAGCTTGCCTCAGGTTTCCATACAGGCTGAGAGAAAGAGTGACAATGGCATACTGTTACCGAGTTACAGTAGCCTACCTTTAGTTACTGTTAATGATCTAAATGAAAGAAAAAAAAAAACAAACAAAAAAACTACACCTACATTAAAAAATGGAGGCAGGTTAATGGCACACAGTCTTACTTTTCCCTCATTGTCACATATGTAAAACTTTACCTGTTTGAGGTGGGTAATGACCCCTTGAGTTCCATGTCCAATGAGGGGTCTGAAAAATCCATCTCAAAAATCTCTAGAGCAGCTGTGGTGTTGAACGAGGCATCGAGCTGTTGTGCTGATGTGCCTATTGAAATTCAGGAGAGAAGCCTTTATGTTAAATATCGTGAGAAGTCACTGCTGTGTATTCATATATACAATATTCTATCTGCTTGAAGTGTATTTGTTTCAGCTGATTTGATTTGGATTTCTGAAAATTACACTGAATTGTCTTGGAATTTTGTCGATGTTTATCATTATTCGTGTTGGTGCTATTCACTTATTTTAATTTGCTATGGTGTCATTGTAACATCTAGTGACAACATATGAAAATGAGCCTTGTTGGTCATCTGTGGCTCATTTACACATTTTAATGAATTACTTATGAGAGGGCTTGGATCCAACCTCTGATAAATATTACATTAATAAAGTTAGGATCTATTGCTGACAGACATAAAATAATGCATAAAGTTGGTCAGTTTCTGTATATGTATTGCACTTTAGCGCTAGATGGCTAAGACATTGAAGGACAGCATACATAAAGTGTCCTTGTAAGGTCTGGAACAGCATGAACGTGTCTTGGCACTGATTCTACAAATGCATGCTCTCTGTTAGAGGAATGAACATGATCCTTCCAAAACATAATTTTTCTTGGGAGAGACCACACCCATCATATATCTCCTCAATGGTGCGGTGTGTAGATGTACCTAAATCGCTTCATATATTGTATATTTACAAAGGCGCAGACGGATAATTCGAGATAACATGTACAGGTACCTAAGGCCAGGTAGATAGGATGGTGCCCGGCAGGACTCCACGCCTGGTGGGCAGTCCTCTGGATCTCCTTCAGCCTCATCTTCCTCTACAGGTGGACAATTTCCAAGTCCTGAACAGACGAAGAGGTTCCAATAAACCAACATAGCAATGCGAAACCATTCCTGTAGAGCAATGTTACCCGGATTACTACTGTTGAGTCAAATAAAATGATCCACGGCTGCAAAGTACAACATTAAGTCACCTGTTAGGACTTGAACGTGAAAAGGGAGGCACCCACAGCGAAGACAGTCACCGACTATTTCCCGAAATTTGAAGCAATCACTAACGTAGCTTATCTATTCATCTGCTGTTAGTTAACAAGACACACTTGGCTAGACACTACCGCGTTATGCATAATATATGGACTCTGATGGATCAGCTTTAAAAAAAAAAATTACTTAAAATTAACTTAATATCACTTAAAGTGAAATGGTGTGGCCACTCAGCAATCACGGATTGCAACATCTTTCTAACTGCATGTTAGCACTCACTTAGCTTTGCAATTACAATCATAACCTGTAGGAATCTCATACATGACCATGACTAAAACTGTCAGTATATACCTGTTCATTAAATGTGTATTCAGACTACTGAAACATATCAGAGCTTCATTTGGTAGTGAGTCTGCTACTTAGCTCCAGCACATAACCGGGGCCGATGTCACTGCTAGCAAACATGCTAGCTAACGTTACCACCCATATTACTCATTTTCAGCACAAAATAAACCTTGTAAATCAAACGGTTTCACACACGGCTTAAAATATCGAAAAGGCTTCACATAACTTACGTCAAATGTTGGTCACAGCCGTAGCGTCCTCATCCAAAACTCACAGCAGAGCTACTTATCGGCCAAGCTAATAGCTTAGCTACAGGCGGATTCCGACCAAAGTGCTTTGCCGTGTTGTCACTACGCTACGGTGGCCGACAGGGACATAATTCATACGCGAGTGGCCTGAGTTAACCTTTGAATACTCGTCCTGCACAAATTAGGGAGGCCTCAAAATAAAACATATACCTATTCTCACTGAAAACCGTAGCACACTGTCAAGATAACTTTTAAACACCACAAAATCATTAAGTAAAACAATTGCTTCTTTTTGGTTCTTGAAATGTTTACTTTGACACACATGGGGTTGTTACCCATTTGAAACATCTATAAATCAGGATGTGAATGGTGTTAAAATCCTTTACAACTAAAGTATGTAGGAGTAACATCTCCTGGATGACTGAGAATCTACACAGACACATCAGACAAGAGACAAAACTGTTTACATAAGTCTTTATTATTCTTGACAGAAAACATATATACATGAGAAGGAGCAGATTTGAAGCATTAGATTTCATAATTTTTGACTTCCTCTGGTTGTTTTTCAGGATCTCCTCCTCTCTCCAGATACAGGTTATTGTAAGGATACTGTTTGGGTGCCTGAAAGAGAAACAAAACCTTGAATGAGCAAACAATATTATAATTTATGTCATTAAAACAGATTAAAAATGAACTTGCAAATAAATTTGTGTTAAATAAGCTAATGTCGATAGAGATGAACAAATTTAAGAACAAGCTCAAAACAGGTAAAAGAGTTCAGAAATTTTAAATTCAGGTGATATATTAAAGACACTTGTCTCTCATTTTAATACATGGTTTTAAAAACACATGCTGATTGAAGAAATTGAGTAATTTCAGAGATTCATCATTCAGAACATAATTATTTCCTGTAGAATTTGAAAGGATAATCCAATCCAATCCACTTTATTTTTATAGCACATTTAAACAAGAGCGTTTCCAAAGCACTTTACATAGAATTGTAAAAACTATAAAACAAATAAAAGAAAATACACTAAAAAGAATAAATAACTATATAAAGCAACAATAATGGTATAAGTAAAACAATAAAATCAAATAGTTAAAAGTAATTAAACAAATAAAAGACATATAGGACTACACAACTCATGCGGTGTTAAAAGCCAGAGAATAAAAATGGGTCTTAAGACGAGACTTAAAACACTCCACCGTGGGGGCTGTTCGGATTTGGGGGGCAGGGTGTTCCAGAGTCTGGGGCTGACCACAGAAAAAGCCCTGTCCCCCCTGGTTTTAAGTCTGGTCTTAGGCACTACGAGCTGGAGCTGGCCCTCGTGATAAATATAAATATGATAAATATAACAGTATGGTCCGAGTTTCAAGTTGAAATTTAGTGACATCCCCAACAGATAACATTTAGACGATGGCTCCAGCTGTTGCCCCAAACTTATGCCATAATTAACACAGGCTAGTAGAGTGGAAACAGATACAGACTGAGATAAAGCATATTTGCAACAGGGATTCTTTACCAGTACATGAACAATAGTGAGAAAAACATTATCTTTTCGAACTGGGGCAATTTGTCATCCTTGAAACTAGATTCTCACATAAACAATTCATCACTGCGTTCTTGTGCTGGACTTACAACAGGCTGGTAAGCGGGGAACACCTCCCCAATGTAGAACATAAACAGCATGAAACCGATGAAACCAAACAGCTGCTTGCACATTGAATTCCAGGACACAGGAGTAGGAGAGGTATCAACCCTGTTCCTGATGTACATGTCAAAATTCCAGTGCATCTAAAGAGGCAGAAAACAAATAGAAATGACTAGAATGTACTCAGAAGACTGTGTAAGATGCATACTCCATCTTTATCACATTTCTCTAGTTTCTGCTACTTGATGAAGCAAAGAATTTGTCAGTGATAGAAGTCAACTTAAATACTATAGTAAGTATTCAATTTTGCTGTAAATAGTAGTAGCTAGATCATTAATTGACCAATATTCCCACTGTTGCTGTAGTCAGACTACGCCCTCTCCACCCAGGTATATACTGTATGTTGATCAGACATTATCAGTCGTAAACAAATTATGTAAACAGGTCAAAATTTGTAAATCTGTCTTAAATAAGAGAATGAATCTTTATCTTTAATCTTTTCAAGTATTGTCTCTGTTTTACAGGACAAATGGCAATTAATTGTACTTATTGATAGTTAATGAACTGGAAATCGTTTCTTACCGGCTCTCCCCAGTTTCTCCTCAGGTCGGGGTGGTCCCACTGATACCAGGGGTCTCTCTCATGCTGAGATCTGTCTGGTAGTTTTGGATAATCACCAAAGCTAAAAAAAAACAAAACAAAATAAAATAAACATGACATATATAACACTACAATTTTAACCTTATATCATTGTGCTTTATTACTGGCTGTGGAAATTGCAAACACCACTGTAGTCCGTATGCTTCTGGTACACACAAAACAAATGACATGTACAAATTCATCATTATGCTCTATAAAAAATAACACAGAGGGAGATTTAGGCAATTTTCCTTAGCTGGGTCTGTTTCACTGTTAATGTCACACAATCATGTTCCTTCACAAAATAATCCAAATTCCTTATGTGACCATTGTCAGGTGTGATCGTGATTAAACTGATGGTGATTCTAGAGTCTTAGGACACAGCTGAGTGATTGTGTTGAATATACAAGGCCTATCCTGCTCATTATATAAATTTAAAGTGGACAAACCTGTAGGACTCACTTCATTTAATATTTGTTGAGCTCAGAGTAACTATTTGCATGTTTCATCATGAAATTAAATCATGTTTTGGAGGCAAAAAGAGGTAAATATATTCAGATCTGTTAGCTGTACATTTGGCCAGGACTGTATAAATGTCGTGCTGGGCTAGTTCCTTAATATCTGTGACCATACAGGTGTGTTAATATAGATTCTGCTCTTGCAATATATTACTTAAAATCTCTTAAATAAACCGCTTCTTCTCCCTGGGTTGTGCTGGTTACTATGGGGAGATTTATGTCATTTTTAAAAAGGTTGAGGAAACAGTAAACTTGGCGAACATGATTTGTGATCATTGTAGTACTGGATACGAACTCTTTTGTATTAATTGTTTTGTGTGTGTGTGAGAGTTGCATTTGTGTTTATTATTGGTTTTTTTTTCCAAATGAGGTTAGTACTTATATGAACCTATTGTATATTATTTGGAGTCAAGTTTTTTACTTCTTTGTGTCAAAAATTACCAACTAACTAGCTATGTTTATGTTGCTCTGTTGACCAGGATATACAGATTTTAATCTCAGCAAGACTTATATATTAGAATCAGTTTGGCCAATTAATCTGCACTGTTAAGACATTTTATAAACTATCTATTTAGGATAATTTGGCTCCAGCTCTTCTATAATTACCCTATTTTATGTCATGCAGATGAAATGCCCAATCGTCATTTGTTTGCAAAACACTAAAAGATAAAGCTCCAGTGGTTAGACATCATGACAGTTTTTGGAGTTCAGTAAAAGGCAATACACTTCTTTTTCAAAATTGGCACATAATTTGATACAAAAACTGGCCCTACCTGAAGCAAAACAATTATCACAAAAACATTAGTGATGGACATATGAATCCTTTACATCCCCATTTTATTTAGACCACATTTTACTGGAGAATTTTCTTTATTCATGAGAAATATTTTGCGCCTGCCTTAATAGTAAATATGACTACGTAATCTACAGCCTAGGGATGTCCATGTAAAGTGTCCCAATTAAAGATGTTTTAAGTGACTCTATGACAGTGTTTCTCAAACTGTGGGGCGGGCAGGCTTGCCAGGGGGGGCATGGGATCTCTCCTGCATGTTTTTTTTTCTTTTCAGGATAGAACATGTAGCAGGTGGAACTAATGTTTTAGCGTTAGAGCACCCTGGACTCATTTTATAGACGTACAACAAACAAATCTACTGCCATGGTGATCTGTCACTAGACTAGACATAGAGTTTATGTTTGGACAACGGACAAGGACTGGACTGGAAAAGAAAAATGTGCAATGTTTCTGTTTTTGCACAGTTTGTACAAATTACACTTTAATGTTCGGAGGTGTTCAATGTAAACAGGCTCATTGCCGCCACTGATATTGTGAAAATTTTCATCTTTGTTACCAAAATTTGTTTGTTGTTCTAAAAAAAGTTACTTTATTTTCATAGTTGTAAGATAATTGCACATTTCATATTTTTATTTGGACAAATACTGTCTCATGGAGCAGTCTTGTTGAGTTTATTTGTATTGTTCAAGCTAAAATCTAAGTTATTTTTAATTTGAACAACAAATTATTCACGGAAAAGCAAAAAAGTACTGTTACAATACTGATGTTTCTGTCAATAAAAGTTATAATTGTGCCACTTTTACAATGTTGTAGGGGTTGAGGGGGGCCTGGAGATTTTTTGTCCTCCAAAAGGGGGACCCCACAGAAAAAGATTCAGAACCACTGCTCTATGATCAGACAAATCTATTCCAAAGTTGAAGCTGTCTGTCTCCAGTTATAGGTACCTGGGAGTCCAACTGGACAACAAGTTGGACTGGTCCTGTCATATGGAGACTCTGCATAAGAAGGGGCAAAGCAGACTTTATTTTCTACGGAGATTAAAGTCTTTCAAGATCTCCAAGCCTCTTCTGTGCAGCTTCTACCAGACTGTGGTGGCTGGTGCCCTGTTTTTTGGTGTGGTCTGTTGGGGGGAGGGAGCTCGCATTTCTGACAGAAACAGACTGAACAAACTCATTAAGAAAGCGAGCTCCATCATTGGGACTGGACTGGACACAGTTCAGCAGGTGGCTGGGGTGAGAATGCTCAGGAAACTGGACTCTATTTTGAAGAACGCATCTCACCCACTGCACCACCTTGAGGTGCTCAGGGAGAGCACCTTCAGCCACAGACTGATTCCCCCTCGGTCCAGGACCGAACACAGTAGAAGGTCCTTCCTGCCTGCTGCCATTAGACTTTTTAATATCACTGTGCGATAAATTATTGTATGTTGTGCATACTTAGGTGTTTGGGTTATTGTATTATTTACATTACTTGTATTGTACATATTATTTATATATCTTTTATTCTGTTTACTTCTTCGTTCCATTGTTGGTTGTCTGTGGGATGTTCATCGTGATGGGTCAGTGTGTTTTTCTTGTACTGCTGCTGTAGTAACGAAACAATTTCCTGCAAAAGATCAATAAAGTACCTATCTATCCATCTATCTATCTATCTTTTGACAGTCACCTCTGATATTTGTATATGTACTGTATATAGGCTACTCATCTGGGTAATTACACTGTTTACATAAGAATTTGACAAATGCTCATTTTGTCTGCTTTAATCTTTTTCCACATACATTTAGTAAGCTGTGAATGAGAGGCTCAGAGTGGATCTTACCCCTGACCGTTGTCTGGGTATGGCTCATAGTCTTCCACCCTCAGGTTGTACTTCTTTGCTGCAGCCGCTCTCTCCGCGGGGGTCGTAGGGTAGGGACCGGGGAGACTACCCTTAGACGCACCGGAGGCTGGAACACAAGTTGTTATTGCATAAGTAAAAACTGCACACGCTAAAACTATAACACTCGAGTAGACACTACAAATGACTGGCAGCGAAGAAGCAGCAATGTTAACAGTACATATAGCATCGGCTAATGTTAGCATGTCAAGGTTACGTCCATCCAAAGACCTAAACTGTCATCTCTGAGACTTTTCGCAATAATGTGTTGGTCTTATAGAACCCTGAAAGGCTACAGTGTCACTGACCTGCTCTAGCTCCCGAAAGAAGAGCTGAAATCCCAACGCCTCTCCCTTTAGTAAGGGTTTGGGCCCACCGTCGGAAACCAACACCAGCCATGTTTACAGCGGCTGGCTTACAGACACACTAACACGCATGCGCAGAGAGTCTTCTTCATTGTTTAGGCAGAGTAGACGGTATAAATGCGTATTACTGCCCCCTACAGTTTGTTATTAATTTAGCCTTTGATAGTGATGGGACAAATTACTCAGATTTTTGCTAAAAAATACAGTATTTACAGTAATACTCAACTGCGAGGATACTCCAGTGTATGTAAAATTCTGCAATATAAACCTCGTTTCTTTAAAATATGCATGAATTATTCAGCTAAATGTACTTTAACCCTTTCATGTATGAATTATGAGAATTTTAATCAATATTTTTTTCTTGAGTGTTTTTATTCCTCTTTAGGCATGAAAAAAGCAATTCAATTGAATTTTTTTTAATGAACCTATTTTTCATGGAGTTCCAAAAATGTCCACTCAGCTGGACACCATGCATTTAATTTTTGAAGCAAAGAAACATATCTTTAAAACTCATCATCAGAAAGTGATGTTCTGTGTGAAAACTATGAAATAAAAACATTTCTAATGCCGCTAATCTGGTGTTTTCTCACATTTTATCATACTCAAATACTAGTTATTACACAATTCATGGAGATAATATCCTCCTGAGACCCAGGAAATTTACAGTTTTAGCTTTTTTACACTAAAGAATTGTCTTGTTTGGCAACTGCATAATGCAACAGTTTTTTCAGATACATTTTTAAAACCATTTTTATTTGTTGATTGATTTTTTTAATGGAATGCCCTCTGCAATGGACAACATTTAAGTTAAACTGTCAAACTTTTGTCCCCTATAGAGGACAAAATTCATTGCTGGGTCTCAGGAGGATATGCAAAAAAAACAAACAAACAAACAAAAAAAACCTTTTTGTTTCAGAAAACTGTTAATTACAGTCTAATAACAATTAGAAATTGATTTACACTAAACATGTTACTACAGATCAGGTTTATCAAGAACAGCAAAGTTATAATAATTGTGTGGATGGCAGTGTTTGTGATGATGCGTAAGCGTCTACTGTGTTGGCTGATTTGGAACTAAAACAACAAAACCCATGAAAATACAAGAGAACAGCTGTAGAATAACTGTGCACTGGAGGGACCACTATGCATGAAAGGGTTAATAATGAAAACTAGTCCCTGTTTGTGTTAAACTATTATATATCATGTTTTAGATTAATATTTCAGCCTAAATTGATGTGTGTGTTGCATTTTACAGTTGTGGATGGTTAAGGGTGGGCTCATTTCAATGATTTATACTGTTTGGTTTTATTTACAATGCATTACCAATTTTTTTCAAGCTTAGAATAAAATAGTTTCAGCTTTATTTACATTTTCCAAGGTGGTTCTTTTAAGAGTTTATTTGACTTAGGAAAAGGGAGATTTCCCATACAACTACTGTATTTAAAATAATAATAATAATAATAATAATAATAATAATAATAATAATAATAATAATAATAATAATAATAATGATAAATTTTATTTATAGGTGCCTTTCAGGACACTCAAGGTCACCGTACAAAGTTGTTAAAAATAAATAAAACACAATTAGAATTACATATATACATATATGAAACACATAGGTACATAAAATGGCAGTAGATAAAAGTGAAATTATGGAATTGAGTAGGCCTGTCTGAATAAATAAGTCTTAAGCTGGGTCTTAAACTGTCTGTAAAATGACTACAATATATTCATTTTATATGCTTGATCTGTAATTCTCAACATTAACTGACATTTCAGTGTTATATTGTAAAGGTAAATTAGACAAAATTGTTGACTGAATGATCAAGATATATTTAAGTCAGCCTAAAATTTGTCAAAACCACATTTATCCCAATTAATTAAGTAAATGTTGTATTTCAGTTCACCCTAGTCTCACTTTTTACAGTGTCACCTGAAGCATGACACCAAACGATCATGTGCCATGAATGTTTATTTATTTTATTTAAGCCAAATGACCATCCGCTGCTGTTACAGCTTCACTTCCTGCAATATATGTGTCGAACAAACGACCACCCTGCCAATTCACCTCTGGGCAGAAGAACAATGAAGGCAGTCATGCCGAACAATTGCTGACCCATGAGTTATGTTTCACTGAATGAGATGAGCCAACAGGATAGCTGAGTGAATACTCATTCTTGACTGACTACAATCCCATACACAAGCTTAAGTACAAGCATGGCGAATAAATCAATCTATGATTTCTCTGCTGAGACCCTGGATGGACAGCTGGTTCCGCTTTGTAACTACAGGGGTAAGGTGCTTCTCATCGTCAACGTTGCCACCTTCTGAGGGTCAACAATAGAGGAGGTAATGTTCTGCAGGAGCACTGATTGATTGTAGCCAGGTCACATTATCTCATAAAGAGTGGAGTCATTTTTATAAAAGACATTTGAGTGTATGTCCTTTCCCCCTCCTCAGTACCACCGACTGAATGCACTGATGGAAATGTTTGGCGACCTCAACTTCACTGTCCTGGGATTCTCCTGCAACCAGTTTGGTCTTCAGTCACCTGGTACGAACTGCGATGCTTTTTAATTATGAGTGATTTGACCATTTATTCTGATTTTTTACCTGATCGTATGTTCACATATTTTCATACATTTACTAATGTGCTGTATTTATTTGCCATTAGTTCTATTTTCCATTTTATGCAAATTTATACTCACAGACTAATACTGAACTAGTTACTCCTCCATGTTTAATTTTGCAGTTATACTTAATTTTACAATGATTTTACACAATGGATAATATTTATTTATTTATTTTTAAAATTAGGTTTTAAAATCCAACATCTAAACTGGGGTTTAAAATTCATTCAGTCTTTTTTTTAATTTCAGTGTAGTTTTAGTTAGTTTTTTGAGGAAGTCCAGTTATTATTTTTGTTAAGTTTCAGCATATTTTAAGGAAAGCACAAACTAACAAGTTTAAAAATGTTGGCAGAAAAAAAAAATATGACATTGACATCATAATTTGTTAAAGATCTCAATTTATAATTTAATTTTTACT
Organism: Sphaeramia orbicularis; assembly: GCF_902148855.1. Lineage (NCBI taxonomy): Eukaryota > Metazoa > Chordata > Actinopteri > Kurtiformes > Apogonidae > Sphaeramia > Sphaeramia orbicularis. Next base: position 11,126,335 of record NC_043975.1, on the reverse strand, counting down.
AATTAATTTGTAATAAAACCATCACCACTTGGGAAAATTAACCCTTTCATGCATAGTGGTCACTACAGTGGACAGCTATTTTACAGCTGCTCTATTGTTTATTCATGTGTTTTGTTGTCAGCCAACATAGTGGAGCTTATGCATCATCCCAAACACTGCAATTCATACAGTTACTGTAACGTTGCTGCTCTTGATAAACCTGATCTGCAGTAACATGTTTTAGTGTAAATCAATTGCTAATTGTTATTAGACTGTAATTAACATTTTTCTGGAAGAAAAAGATTTTTGTTTTTGTTTTTGCATATCCACTTGAAACCCAGCAATGCATTTTGTCCTCTGTAGGGGACAAAAGTTTGACAGTTTTACTTTAAAAATGCAATACATTGCAAAGGACATTTCATTGAAAAATCAATCAATAAATAAAAATAATGTTAAAAATGTATCTGAAAAAAACTGTTGCATTATGCAGTTTCCAATCAAGACAATTTTTTTAATGTAAAAAAGCTAAAACTTTCAGTTTCCTGGGTCTCAGGAGGATATAATCTCCACGAAATGAGTAATAACTAATATTAGAGTATGATAAAATGTGAAAAAAACATTAGCAATTTAGCTTTTAGCAGCATTAAAAATCTTTTTATTTCATAGTTTTCACACAGTATATTACTTTCTGATGATGAGTTTTAAATGCATGTTTCTTTGCTTCAGAAATTAAATGCATGGTGTCCAGTTGAGTGGACATTTTTGTAACTCCATGAAAAATAGGTTCATAAAAATTTTTTCAAATGCATTCTTTTTTCATGCCTAAAGAGGAATAAAAACACTCAAGAAAAAAAATATTGACTAAGGTTCTCATAATTCATGCATGAAAGGGTTAAGCTTATTTGACCTGCAATGTTATTTTATTTAGCTTGTGCTTGCCAAGTTCAATCTGGTTTTTATGTAATTTTTTGTACTAATCACTTAACAACCTTATTTTTACAACTACTTTCAATTTTCATTAATTACAATAACCTTTTCTCCTTTCATCGTCTGTGGTCTTATATTAGCAGCATGTCGTTGGCTCCTTTTTATTTTAGTAAACCTTTGAATCATTCAATATGTCACCAAATAAAAACTTAGAAAAAGCCCATGATGTATAAACAGATTTATATATCAGCACTTCTTCTTTTGTCTCCCAATAATCATGAGATGAGCCTTTAAATTTACCTGGTGTTCCAGTTTATAAAACCTGATATGAAGTGGTTAAAATGGCTTCATTTCCAGTGCTTTAATTTCAACACTTCAAGCACATTTGGCGGCTAAAAAGTCTGTATTTGCGCTTGTTAAGTATGATTATTTAAAGTATTTTTGCATTGATATATTACTATTAGGGAAGTTAAACATCTGATGACTTTTCCAACACTGTTCTCCAAATCTACAACAATATGTCAGACATTTAAAATCAATTGTAAGCATTCTACACATTTTGATTTTCAGGACAAATGTTTAAAATTTGCATAATTTGAATGTACTTAATTTTGATGTATTGGTGATTCTTCATTTGTTGAAATATCTCAAAGAAGTAACTATTCATTTATGATGTATTCAGTTTTATTCCTGCATTTTTTTATCATCATCATTCTAGTTATGGAAGCTAAATGCACCTGCTTCTCCATTTTTTTTTTTAACTGTTATGTCAGTTTTTCTGAATGATACAGTTACATGTTTTATGTCTTTGTCTGGCAGAGGTGAATCATGAAACCCTCAATGTTCTGAAGTATGTGAGACCCGGAGGAGGGTTTGAACCAAAGTTTCCTGTCTTTGCCAAAGTGGAGGTGAATGGGTTAAATGAGGAGCCACTCTTCACATATCTAAAGGTAATATATGGTCTGTTACAGTGTTAAAATGTTCAAGTTGATAGATTAATCAACATATATATATTATACATATATTTACTTAGTTCAGTCTCTCACTTTTAAGGATATGTTGATTTTCTCATTGCTTTTTATCATTTTAAGTTGAATATTTTTGGTTTATTTACATGTTTTTGTAATTTTAAAACCTTTAATTTGTGAAAAATAATGTACAGAATCATGAATGGATAGAGCATCATTTCATTAAGCATTTTTTTTTAGTTGTCTATAGTGACTGATGTGAAAAGGCACATATTTGTGACCATATATTTTTTCAGTATAATTTAACCCTTTCATGCATGAATTATGAGAACCTTAATCATGATTTTTCTCCTCTGTTTTTATTCCTCTTTAGGCATGAAACAAAAATGCAATTGACAGCTTTTTATGAACCTATTTTTCATGGAGCTGCAAAAATGTCCACTCAAATGGATACGATGCATTTCATTTTTGAAGCAAAGAAACATGCATTTACTGATATACAGTGAAAACTATGAAATATAAACACTTTTAATGCTGCTAATCTGATGTTTTCTCATATTTAAACATACTCTAATACTAGTTCTTACTCACTTCATGGGGATAATATACAAAAAACCCATTTTGTTAAAGAAAAAAAATGATAATTACAGTCTAATAACAATTGATTTACACTCCAACATGTTACTGCAGATGAGGTTCATCAAGAACAGCAAAGTTACATGTGCATAAGTGTCCACTGTGTTGGCTGATATGGAACTAAAACAACAAAACCCATGAATATACAAGAGAACAACTGGAGAAGAACTGTCCACTGTAGTGACCAGTATGCATGAAAGGGTTAATGTGATATTTTTTAAAGATAGAGAGAGAGAGAGAGAGAGAGAGAGAGAGAGAGAGAGAGAGAGAGAGAGAGAGAGAGAGAGAGAGAGAGAGAGAGAGAGAGAGAGAGAGAGATGGATAGACTTTATTTATCCCAAACTGGAAAACTTGAAAATTTTATACAAGAATAAAAAAATAGAACACATGAGCAAACACACTATACAGAATAAATTACAAGTCTAAAAACAGAACTGGTAAAAAATAAATAAATAAATAAATTAAAAAATCAATTTTTTGTACTTTAAGTGTTTGTTGTTAAACAACAAACAGAACTGTTAAACCAATTTCCATTGTTCCTGTGAATTTGACAAAGATCTATTCTATTCTATTCTATTCTATTCTATTCTATTCTATTCTATTCTATTCTATTCTATTCTATGTTGTATTCTATTCTATTCTATTCTATTCTATTCTATTCTATTCTATTCTATATTCTCTGTTGTATTCTATTCTACTCTGTTTTATTCTATTCTATTCTACTGTTCTATTCTATTCTATTTTATTCTATTCTATTCTACTCTGTTTTATTCTATTCTATTCTATTCTATTCTATTCTATTCTATTCTACTGTTCTATTCTATTCTATTCTATTCTATTCTATTCTATTCTATTCTATTCTATTCTATTCTATTCTATTCTATTCTATTTTCAGGAATCTTTACCATTTGTAAATCCCGTTATTGGAGACCTCAGGAAGTTTTACTGGTCTCCGATAAAAGTCAACGACATCCGCTGGAACTTTGAGAGGTTCCTCATCACTGCAGACGGTGTTCCCTTCAGAAGGTGAGTCCTCCTCCATCTGGTCTAACACTGACCCGGGTATGAAGGTTCTAATCAGGCTTCACTCTTCGTCACAGGTTCGAACTTCACTGTCCCATGGAAACGGTGGAGAGGGGCATCGCAGAGCTGCTCACCTGAACTGTCTTCAATGTGTCGGACAGAGTGGCAGAGTGACGATCCCTCGGTAAATGCACCCGTGCACCTGAGCTGGATCTGATGAAGAGGAGCAGGACTCAGAGCTTCAGTGCATTCACTCTGAGGACAGACTCCCTTCAGCCACTGGAGATGTTTCTGTGTCGTTGTCACGCATTTAATGATGTAATAGCACCTCAAAGAGAAAAAAAAAAAAAATCTAAATAAAAAATATAAGTAAATCCTATAGCAGTGGTTCCATAACTTTTTTGGCTGGTGACCCCGTTTTAACATCACAAATTTCTAGTGAGCCCAGACATTCAAAACAAAGATTTTTTTTTTTTGCTAAAATTAATTTGTTTTTGATCATGTAATAGTTTGCTATACTACATTGCTAATAAACGTTAATTTTAGACGACATTTTTTAGCCTATATAATATATATTATTATGGATGGAGGCAGAAAAGCCAAGTGTAGATTACTGCACAAAATGAGAATTTCATTTTCCTTGGTCAGGATACAGTATATTTATTTATTTATTTATTTATTTATTTATTTTCTTGCTTTATTGTTGCAGAGTAGCATAACTGCCTGTTCCAGTCTACACAGTACTTTGCTCTTTGGCCAACTTTATGCTTCTTTTTGATAATTAATAAATAAATATATAAATATAAATATAAATAAATAAATAAATAAGTGTGTGTGTGTGTGTGTGTGTGTGTATATATATCTATATCTATATATATATATCTATATCTATATCTATCTATATATATATATATATATATATATATATATATATATATATATTTTTTTTTTTTTTTTTAATTTTTATTTTATTTTATTTTATTTTATTTTATTTTATTTTATTTTTTTCCCTTGCATTATTGTTGCAAAGTAGCATAACTGCCTGTTCCAGTCTACACAGTACTTTGCTCTTTGGCCAACTTTATGCTCCTTTTTGATAATAAATAAATATAAAAATAATTACATAAATAAATAAATAAGTGTGTGTATATATATATATATATATATATATATATATATATATATATATATATATATATATATATATATATATATATATATACATATATATATATATATTTTTTTTTTTTTTCCTTGCATTATTGTTGCTGAGTAGCATAACTGCCTCTTCCAGTCTACACAGTACTTTGCTCTTTGGCCAACTTTATGCTCCTTTTTGATAATATCTCTGCACTTTGTAGCTCACAGGTTATTTTAATAGATCATTTATGAGAGAAAACAGCTAAAAATAATCCCTGCATATAATTAAATTGGCTCAGTGGATAAAAATATAACAGGACTGAGTTGTGTATTACTTATTTCATGTCAGTCTCAGATGTTTGGGCCTGGTGTAACTCAATAAGACACACTGGATCGAACCCGGAAAAATGACACTGGTGCGTTCACGTACATCTCGTAAAAGCTTAAATCTGCAATTTAAAAGGCCTTACATGCTGTTTTGTGCTTGAATATGACAGAAATAAACTGCAGAGATGACCCAGATTTTAAAACGCTGCTTAAAAATGTATCACCTTTGCATAAACATGTATGTCTGAGTGGATTCATCTCTTATCAGCGCATTTATTCCTAAAAAAGCAGAGAACGAAGGTCTCATTTTTTACTACTGTAAAAGATTTGATCATTTTAACCTATTATGGTAAAAATGTGTCTGCTTCAGTATTCCTAAAATCATCCCATAACACAGGTTTATGTGATATGTTAGGGGGTTATAATCTAAACAGACGACAACAATGTGTGAGTACATTCAACAGGGATAAATAATAAGATGATATACAGGAGAATAAATACATAATGCCAAAATAGAATAGAATAGAATAGAAAAGAATAGACACAACTCAATAGAAGGGAACTAAAGGTAAAATTTATGGTGATATATGTTTAAATGTAAATGGCTAAAAACAGTAAAATAGTATATACGGTGACATAAAATAGTTATAGTAATTGTATAAATATGTTATATACGTAACAGCATGGATGAAATTTTAGTATCCAGATAAATATGTGAAAATGTACTGTATGTCATGACTAAATTCAGTCTTTTCTTTTCCACATCCAGCTTTATGTGCTCCTATTCTCCAACGGAAACCTTTTTTTTTCTTTTTTTCCAACTTTATTGAAAATGTATATGCATACAAAACATAGAGAAATTAAAAAAAAAACATCAACATGTCAAAAAGAAAAATCGTTCAACAGACACAAAAAAGAAAAGACAAATAATAATAATAATAATAATAATAATAATAACTTAAAATGTAAAGATCTGAGAAAAAAATTACAACAGAGTAAATTCATTCCATTTTAAAGAATTGTTTACAAATTGTCGAAGTGTTTGTGCATTTTTTTTTTTTTTTTTCTAAATAAATCCTAGTGATTGAATATATTTTTTCAAACTCTACCATGAAGACTTTAAAATTTGGGTGTGTTTTGGCATATTTACTTTTGTGTATGTAAAAGTTTCCAAATAAAATGATCAGATTAACAATAAATTCCAAATTATGTATGTCATGTTCAAAATATATAAGTACATTTTGAGATATTATAACTATATTTTCATTACACCTAAATATAAGAAGGTTTTTAATTTTAGACCAAAAGTCAGAAGAATGCACACAAAGAAAGAATAAGTGTAAAGTGGTTTCAGGATTAGAATTACAAAAGTTACATATGCCAGAAAATCTACATAAAATAGCGCTAGAGGGATATATGTTGTGTAAGATCTTGAGAAGTATTATTTTAATTTTGTTCATAATACAGAATTCATAAGGTAACCTATGCCAATAATTTTATCCTCATATGACACAGTCTGACCTGTTATTTTTTTCTGACGGTACCTGAACGTATCAGTGTGTCTGGGTTCCTCCTCTTCCAAGATGCTGAAGGATTGTATGTTGTTTTGGCAACTATGTGAAGAACAACACGTCCGTATCAAGTCTGTATAATATCAACAAGTCAAGATGGAAGACGAAGCAAAGATGCAAAAGTAAGACGGGTTAAAAAGAAGTGTTTGTTTTCGGAAAGCGGACGGATGGGAGCTAGCTCGTCGGCTAACAGCGTTAGCATGAAGAATTGGCTGTTAGTGCAGTATCTGGTCCAGTCGTTGTAACCGGACTGTATATTATTATAACATATATATTACATATTTTATACTAATATCTATATTAACGAATACCTAGACTGCTAATGTCAATTTTCTCTAAGCTGATAAGTGTTGTTTTATTGACAAATTTGTGACCAACTCCGGTGACCTCTACTAGCTAAACCTCATTTAAAAAATGTCATATTTAACGTTCACCTGAAAATAACCGTCATATACACCAACGACAACACAATATTATGACATAATATAATTTTAGGACTTTATCTTGTAACTTCGGCAGTACATTTTGCCCGAAAATTGTACTTAAATTGAAGTGTTCAAGAGTTAAAGTTGCCTATGTGTTGTGAAATAAACCAAAGTTGTATTATCGCGATAACTTAATTTTCTGTCCGACTCCATTTATTGATCTAAAAGGATTAAATGCATGAAAAAAGAAACACCATTTATGTTTACATGTATGTGCCCATTGAAAAACATTATATGTCATTCTGATGTTTAAAGGGTTAAATGTCACTGGGTGCAACATCTGGTTATGACTGTCACATGCAGTCACATTCAATTGTATGGGATTAATGTAATTTACAGGAAAAAAAAAAAGGATTTTTAACTTCATTTTAGGAGTTAACTGACCTTATGAAACATAATTATATGTTTATTGTGCAGAAAATTCAAAGGACATGTAAATAGTAAATTAATGTTAATTCCTGATATGACATTTTTAACCCTTTCATGTATGAATTATGAGAACTTTAATTAATATTTTTTTCTTGAGTGTTTTTATTCCTCTTTAAGGATGAAAAAAGCAATGCGATTGAATTTTTTTAATGAACTTATTTTTCATGGAGTTCCAAAAATGTCCACTCAGCTGGACACCATGCATTTAATTTTTGAAGCAAAGAAGCATGTCTTTAAAACTCATCATCAGAAAGTGATATACTGTGTGAAAACTATGAAATAAAAACATTTCTAATGCTGCTAATCTGATGTTTTCTCACATTTTTATCATACTCAAATACTAGTTGTTACACATTTCACGGAGATAATATCCTCCTGAGACCTAGGAAATTGACAATTTTAGCTTTTTTACACTAAAGAATTGTCTTGTTTGGAAACTGCATGATACAACAGTTTTTTCAGATGCATTTTTAAAATCATTTTTATTTATTGATTGATTTTTTTAATGGAATGCCCTTTGCAATGGACATCATTTAAGTTAAACTGTCAAACTTTTGTCCCCTATAGAGGACAAAATTCATTGCTGGGTCTCAGGAGGATATGCAAAAAAACAAACAAACAAACAAAAAAAACCTTTTTGTTTCAGAAAACTGTTAATGACAGTCTAATAACAATTAGAAATTGATTTAAACTAAAACATGCTACTGCAGATCAGGTTTATCAAGAACAGCAAAGTTACAATAATTGTGTGTATGGCAGTGTTTGTGATGATGCGTAAGCGTCCACTGTGTTGGCTGATTTGGAACTAAAACAACAAAACCCATGAAAATACAAGAGAACAGCTGTAGAATAACTGTCCACTGGAGTGACCACTATGCATGAAAGGGTTAAGGCTGCAGTGAATTCATGTAGTTGAAAAACATTAAAATAACTTCATATTGGTTATAATTTTGTATTTATGCATGCATAGCTTTCTTAATGTTTGAAGAATTGCTTTAATATTCCTATAAATTAACCCTTTCATTCATGAATTATGAGAACCTTAGTCAATATTTTTTTCTTGAGTGATTTTATTTCTCTTTAGGTGTGAAAAAAACAATGTGATTGAAATTTTTTTATGAACCTGTTTTTCATGGTGTTACAAAAATGTCCACTCAGCTGGACACCATGCATTTAGTTTTTGAAGCAAAGAAACATTTATTTATAGCCCATCATTAGAAAGTGATATTCTATGTGAAAAGTATGAAATAAAAACATTTTTAATGCCATTTTCTCACATGTTAGCGTACTCTAATACTAGTTGTTACTTACTTCATGGAGAAAATATGCAAAAAAAAAAAAAAAAAAATCTTTTTGTATAAGAAAACTGTTAATTACAGTCTAATAACAATCAGCAATTGATTTAGTGCAGATCAGGTTTATCAAGAACAGTAAAGTTAGTGTAATGGTATGAATTGCAGTGTTTGGGATGATGCATAAGCGTCCACTGTATTGGCTGATACAGAACTAAAACAACAAAACCCATGAATATGCAACGGAACAGCTGTCCTCTGTAGTACCACTGTGCATTAAAGGGTTAAGCTTTCAGTGTAACAACAATCACATACTATTTAACACTATCATAAATGTACGACAGTATTACAGCTGATTATTGATCCTTTGTGTGTGTTTTGCAGATGTCATCTTTTGGATTTGCCATGGGAAGATGTACTAGTCCCACATATTTTGTGCTATTTGCCATTACAACACCTTGTCAGCCTGCAGAGGGTCAGCAAACAGTTTCACAGCCTCATCCAGGTGTATCTGTCCAACTGCAGGACCTTTGACCTGTCTTTGGTACGTACACAAGTCAGAAAGACATGATAATTCTGCAGAAATGTAGTACTACACACTACAAATACAGCAGCAGGTAGAACATGAGCATAATAATAACAATACAGTAATTAATTAACAATTCACAGTAGTAATTGGACTTGTTCAGACCTGGCATTAAAGTTTGGGACCTGCTCATAACTAGACAGCTCTTATTATTTAGAAGATTATAGAAGATGTTCAGATCACATAATAGAGTACAAATCCATAATCATGATTTAAGTTAGTCAGTTTAGTTTTATTTCAAGCACATAGAATCATCAGATAACAAAGAACCACACAACATGGTCAAAACAAAATTTTTCGGCGCTTGAAAAGGAGTAGGAAGAAGTGTAACTTATAGACACCCACCCCCCTTTTTACAAGCTAATAATTACATTAATTTTGCTTCCTTTGCTTTAACACACTTTTTTCTATATATTTTTACAATAACACAAAGGATCCGTACAAACTATTCACATACACATTTTTAGTTACCTCACACACAATCAGATTTGCATAATTAACCTTTTTTTAATATAAACTATAATATTTATATGCACTTTAAGTATTTACTACAAATGCAATCATTAATAAATGTGATATATCTTCTTATGATAGTCTGTATTAGTTATTTAATTACAAATAGGCAACATAATAGTATCATATATTTATGCATAAGGACTTGAAGTTTGAGCCATCACTGAAGCGTATGTCTTGAGACCCAACACAACCCCTACTCATGTAGTAGGTAACTGTTGAGCAGCACAGTGAATACAATTAGCAGAGAAACTTTTCAAATCCAGCCTGTTCACCTTAAATTACAAGGAAGCACAATGTTTTAGCTCAAGATGATGTTGATAATTTAAATATAATGTACTGTATCTACCTATAAGTAAGAACTTCTGTGCATTTACTAAAAGTCACTGTAAGCAGACCATTTCTTGTGAGCCACACCTTTGATTAGCATTAGAAACTCAATCTGCGTCAGAAGTCCTGTCATTTTACCTCTTCACCCTTTGTATTTACAGTCATTTAATCCCCTGCTGTGACGTATTGAGCCTATACATGTTTCACACTCTAACACTGGAGGGAATACACTTGACAATGTTAATCAGATTAATTTCTCATGGTAGCTTAGCCCAGCCCCTTTGCCTTCTATACTGCTCCTCAAAAACTGCATAGAATTTGGGCAGTCTAGGAACGTTACATGTAAAGTTGTATTTGAGCACCTATGTCTCCACTAAATTTAATAAAACACATCTGAACCAGCCATAATTTCCAAAGAGTTTTTTGTGCACTAGTCATGTGTAGAAATAGTAAATAAAATGTGTAATTTCAATTAGTTTCATTCATCTGTTCAGTTATTATAAGATCACAACAGCTCAAATAATCTTTGATGGATTGATTGATGTATTTAATAAAATAAATAAAGAAAACATCTAAGCATAAAACATACAATACATATTTGAAAAGGAGTGAGAAGAACTATAACTTATAAACTCCCACCCCTTCTCCTTAAATAATTAATAACCAGAAAAGCACTCAGAGAGTGCAGACCTCCGCCAAGACAGATCAGCCCCCCCCATCACCACCAAAATTTAATCATTTGTTCCTTGTTCCAGTATCAACATTTCCTGAAAATTTCATCCAAATCCATTCATAACTTTTTGAGTTATCTTGCTAACAGACAAACAGACAGACAGACAAACCCCAATGAAAATATAACCTCCGCCATTACACTTGGCGGAGGTAATAACTAGAAAAGCACTCAGAGAGCGCAGACCTCCGTCAAGGCAGGTCAGCCCCCCCCCACGATCACCACCAAAATTTAATCATTTGTTCCTTGTGCCAGTATCAACATTTCCTGAAAATTTCATCCAAATCTGTCCTTAACTTTTTGAGTTATCCTGCTAACAAACAAACAAACAAACAAACAAACAAACAGACAGACAAACCCCGATGAAAACATAACCTCCACCGTTCCTTGGCGGAGGTAACAATAATAATCTTTGCCTTGTGACTGTGCATTAATTTTGAAAACCTATTTGTAAGTTCTTAAAGCAGAGGCTGCCTTCTCCTCTGTTGTGATGTTCACAGATTGGACCATGCGTTCCTAGGGAAGCATTTTGCTCCATGTTGAAGGACAACAAAGTTCTACAGAATCTGTCAATCCAGAACTGTTCAGACTGGATGACCGACCACGAGCTGCTGCCGGTTATCGGCCAGAACCAGCATCTGCTCAGACTGAACCTGCATGGCTGCCTTTGGCTCACCCGCCATTCCCTGGTGGCCGTGTCCTTGAGCTGCACACACCTGCAGCACCTCGGCCTGGCCCACTGCGAGTGGGTGGACAGCCTGTCCCTGCGCAGCCTGGCTGACCACTGCAGGGCGCTGCAGTCCATCGACCTCACAGCCTGTCGCCAGCTCAAGGACGACGCCATCTGTTACCTGGTCAAGAAGTGTTTGGAGTTGAAGTCGCTTTCTCTGGCAGTTAATGCAAATGTCACTGATGAGTCGGTGGAAGAAGTGGCCAAGAACTGCAGGGGCCTGGAGCAGCTGGACCTGACAGGCTGCCTGCGGGTCAGGGACCAGTCCATCAGGTACATCATCCGATATCTCCCCTTTTATTTGTTTTTTTAACCCATGAAAACCCAGTGTTACTTTTCTGGCAGTTCCCAAATGAATTTTTGTCTCTATGTAACCTTTCTTAAGTGATTTATCACCATTTATTACAATATTATTCTCTGCATTTTGCATTTTTCATTGTAAATCATTTATTTTCTTGTATTTAATTTCCTATATTTAGTATAATTTATGAAAACTTCTAGTAAATTCATAGGTTATTATATCAAAACAGAGAAAACTGAAGAAAAAGTGAATTGTTCAGCAAATATATTAATAACTAAACATAAAACAAGTGTCTCCATCAACTGTCAATTATCAAACTCCATGGGTTTTACTGGTGCATCAGTGTTGTAGAGCAGGGATTTCCAGTCCTGGTCCTTGAGAGCAACTATCCTGCATGATTTAGATCAGGGGTGTCCAATCCTGGTCCTCGAGGGCCGGTATCCTGCATGTTTTAGATGAATCCCTCTTCCAACACAACTGATTCAAATGATAAGCCTATCATCAAGCTCTGCAGAAGCCTGATAATGACCGTCAGGTGTGCTGGAAGAGGGAAATATCTAAAACATGGAGGATACCTGCCCTTGAGGGACCATAGTTGGACATCCCTGATTTAGAAGTTTCCCTCTTCCAGCACACCTGACGGTCGTTATCAGGCTTCTGCAGAGCTTGATGATAGGCTTATCATTTGAATCAGATCTGTTGGAAGAAGGAAACATCTAAAACATGGAGGGTAGTAGCTCTCGAGGGCCAGGATTGAACACCCATGTTGTAGAAGATGATAGTGTTTCCACGTTCACTACGGAGCCTCTGAACGTCCAAATGGGTCATATCTGATGACCATGAAAAGATGACAAACTGTATTTTACATCAATTATTTACAAGTATTGATAGGATTAATGGATCAACAGGTATTAACAAGTCTAGATCAGTAGATGCTTTTGGTTGTCAGTAGTGGTTTGGGTCTTTATGGGTTAATCTAATATATTCCAGCTAACTGTTAGGGTTTCTCTTCATGCCACTTCCACCTCACCTGTAACATTCTTTTTGTTCACAGGACTCTTGCAGAGTACTGCCCCAAGCTGCAGTCCCTCAAGGTGAATCACTGTCACAATGTGACCGAGTCAAGCCTGGATCCTCTACGGAAACGCAACGTCGTGATCGATGTAGAGCCGCCTCTACAGCGAGCGCTGGTGCTTCTTCAGGATGTGCTCGGATTTGCTCCCTTTATCAATCTGCAGATATAGCCAAAAGGCCAAGTGTCAGCTCACGGTGCACACAGAGAGGTCTTATCTGCTGTTAGGGGTGGGTGGTCTGGTCTTACAGATGTCCGCAACCTCGCATTTCAGTGAATCGCACACACGTTAGTTTATGTCGTACCAAACCTCAAATCATAACTTCATAGGAGAAAATGTAGATTAATGCTACTTTAACAATGCATTTGAGCTCTAAAAGTCTGTTTTTGATAGTTTGTGATGTATGGTCTCAAAAGCAGCAGTTTAGTGGATAAAGGTCTTCTTAAGAAACCAAAACAATTGCAGCTGAGTGAAGCAATGGAGAAGTTGACAAAGCATTATCGAGGTAGCAAATGTAGGAGCACTTACTTTTTATTTTACCAAAATACATGATACTGTTTAAAGTGATAGAAACCTGGATATTAAACATACTTAGGCTGTAGATCCACTCCATTGACAGAAGACTGGAGGAGAATTGACATGCGATGAACTCTATTTATCCCCTATTTAATTGGCCTTTCATTTAATCTCAAATAAAATTTTATGGAGACAAAAATCAAAACAAATAATTAGTTCATTATTTACAGGACCGCTATAGTCATAAGCAGTGATAGGGTCGAGCCGAAGTCAGTCGTAACATAATTTTCAGTCTGTTTGGTGAAGAGGGTGACCTGACTGTAACGTAATATGCAAACGAAATATCCCATTAAGTGTCAGAATTTGACCAGTGCAAACTTTATGAATCTCCTTTTAAAGAAGAATACTTGAATTTTTATTATCTTATGATACTAAGTTATTGTTCCGTGCCGACTGTACTCATTAAGTCTTAATTTTAATTATCTCATAAACTCAGGTATTGAGATGTAAAATGGTAATAGCTCTATCTCTAATGTTGTGTTTTAATCCATCGTCTGTACATTTCAAAATGGAGCAGAAAGAGTTTAGTTCAAACACACAGATAGTTACAGTCTGATCTTTTGACCAGATCACCCACACATCTGTTGTATATATATATATATATATATATATATATATATATATATATATATATATATATATATATGTGTAGTATGTGTTAGATTTTGGCAATTTTGAAACAAGCAGTAACAATAAATGCACAAACTCTTCTAGCAGAGACTTTTAACAGCAGACAAGCATTGATAGTCAGTGCTTGGTTTCCTTTGTTCCTTTTAGTTTTTTCAGCTGCGTCACATCGGAGCAATATTAAGACAATTCAACAAGACGTGGATACGTTGCACTGAAGTTTGTACAGCGATAAACTGTGTCATGACAAAAGAGGCTTAATTAAGATGGAACGGACAACGGTTCATTTGCAAACGACTGAAGAAAGCCATGTACTTTTAAGAGTAGCTGCTTCATGTCCAAACAATGTCTGATTTGTTATCGCTCTTGGGGTACGTTCACACTGCAGTTGAAAGTGACCAAATCTGATTTTTTTCCAGTCTTCTGCAACTTCAATCGGTGCACAAACATATGGAATCTGATGTTAGCATTTCAATGTGGTCCTTAATCAGATACTGGTCTGAGATTTTTCAACGTGACCTCAGTCTGAATCATGAGGAAAGGACTTTTTTTCCGAAATGAAGCTGGCGTGGCAGCGTCTTAAAATGTAACTAGTGCGTTAACCTGTGGGTATCCATGGGTTCTAGATGTGGTAGTTTTTCTGCTGTTGTGTATTCGTTCATCTTGTACCGCATTTGTCCAGCAGCCACCGCCAAAGAGTTTTAGGTATAGCCATGTGATTGTAAGGCTATTGTATTCCAAAATTACTAATATATCCCCAAATATTGGTCCTATCAACTTGCCGTTTTCGCTAGTCTGTTCCTTGACCAAAAATTCAAAAGTATGCCAAATTGCAGCAGTCAGCTCTCTCGGGATTTTACGTGAATCCTGAGACACATACACACACGCACACAGAGGCCACTTGGCTTTTATAATATAGATATCGGTAACGGCCACCGGATACTGCAGAAAAATGCAGGCTCCCAAAGTCAATCATTCATTCCCCCAGGATTCATTGTGGTCTCATCCATTTTATTTTCAATTTCTTATAAGTGATCTGGTCCATCTTTAAATTTATCCTCAGTTAATCAGATCTCAGGGTGAAGAGGGTTTGATGTCTGCCATGTCTGGCTTTGATTGGCAGGTCTGTATGATGGCTCACCCACCTGCCAAGTCTGACTTTAGGAGTTTTGGTTTATTTAAAAAACATAACAAGCCTGTAAAAATACTGTCTTACACAGTTTTAGATAAAGTTTCCTATTTTACAGATTAGCATTAGCTTCTGTTTAGCATTAGTTCACCTATTACCCCTCAGCTTCCAGCAATTCTGCTGCTTTTGTCCAAATATGGTCTCTTCTAGCTCCAGAAGCTACCATGAAAATAGCCAAATTGCAAACTACTACCATCAAAATGGCAGTTTAGAAGTCAATGGGTGTTGTCACATTTTGCTAATTATATACAGTCTAGGGCAGGGGTGTCAAACTCATTTTAGTTCAGGGGCCATATTCAGCTAAATTTGATCTGAAGGGGGCCGGACCAGAAAAATAATAACATAATAACCTATAACTAATGACAACTCCAACTTTTTGTCTTTATTTTAGTGTAAAAAAAAAAAGAAAAACATTAAATTATGAAAATACTTTTATAAACTATCAAAAAAAAAAAAACCCCCGAAAAAACTGAAATTTAAATTAAAAAAAACGTAAGAAAATTTAGTGCAGTTTTAACAGTATTATGCCTCAGCTTATCATTTCTCCATGTGCATTATGGATCAGATCTACAAAGACACTAAACACTGAGGAACAGGAAGAAAAATTGTTAAAATTGTGCTTAATTTTCTTTAGACATTTCAGGTTCTTCATATTTGTTCAGGTTATTCACATTTTATTGTTACAGGATAGTTTGTAAATGTAAATATTTTCATAATTTAATGGTATTTTTTTGCACTAAAATAAAGAAAAAAGTAAGTTGTTAATTCTAGATTTCTTTTGGCTTAATTGAAGATTTTTTTTAACTTAATTGAAGATTTTTTTTGGCTTAATTCAAGATTTTTTTTGCTAAATTTGAGATTTTTTTGTACTTAATTGAAGATTTTTTTGGCTTAATTGAAGATTTTTTTTAACTTAATTGAAGATTTTTTTTGGGCTTAATTCAAGATTTTTTGCTAAATTTGAGATTTTTTTTGCTTAAATGAAGATTTTTTTTTTTTACATAATTGAAGATTTTTTTTTACTTAATTGAAGATTTTTTTTTGGCTTAATTCAAGATTTTTTTTTTAACTTAGTTGAAGATTTTTTTGGCTTAATTCAAGATTTTTTGCTAAATTTGAGATTTTTTTTGGCTTAATTGAAGATTTTTTTTTACTTAACTGAAGATTTTTTTTTTTTTGCTTAATTGAAGACTTTTTTTACTTAATTGAAGATTTTTTTTGCTTAATTGAAGATTTTTTTTTACTTAATTGAAAAAAAATTTTTTTTTTGGCTTAATTCAATTCAAGACTGTGGAATTTTTGCACTTGGCAAAAACATTCCAGGGGCCGAACTGGACCCTTTGGTGGGCCACATTTTGCCCCTGGGCTGCATGTTTGACACCCCTGGTCTAGGGTTAGAAGAAGATTTGTCACAGCTCTGAACTGAAGGGAGTCACAGGCTGTAAAATAGTTCTTATACAGCATACACTCAAAACTGCAAGGCAGGAAAATGTATGTAACATGTATGACTGAGAAGGTTTGCATTGTCGTGTCACATGTAAAAATCCAGTCTTTCTGTCACATTAGGCATCCACCAATTGTTGCTGTTTCCAATGTCATTTAAATATTGACTTATTTTAATGTTGGTCACATCCTGATGTAAAAAAAAAATACTTGATATTGAACAGGCAAACAAAACATACTCATTCAACTGTAACATCACCTTTTATTTGACTGTAAGTAAAATTAGCCATTTGGAAGTTCAACTCAAAGAGACATCACTGGGTGAATCGGTGCAGGGACCGGGTTATGGCTCTGGAGAAAAAGAACCAGTCAAGCAAAATGTACTTGGCAGACGGACAAAAAAACAAAAAAACAAAAAACATCAGGGTTGAAATGGGACTGAATCAGGTCTGAGCTGCCCAGCAACAGAGGAATGTTAAGATTGAATGGTTTGTTTTGTATGGCTGATAATCAGTATCTGAAATTACAGATACTATAATTTAAAAGTATATTGAAGAGAAATTGGAAATAGTTATTGTTGTGTTGAAAGATACATTTTTTTTCATAGGAAAATGTCTTGTTAAATAGTAAAACACTGACAGAAACCTCTTTACCACATACATATAGTTAATACTTGCATATTTCAGCTTAAAAGTATAGTTTAAGGCTTTAACTTATAGTGGAGTGTCTTCACTGTGTGTATTATACTCAATGGACTGATCTGAAAACTTGTTATTTTTTTTCTTTTTTTTTGTGGATGCGGTTCAGTTCAGGAGCCACATTTTGGAAAAATAATGCAAAAAAAAAAAAAAAAAAATCTGATGTGAGTAGAAAATCAGAATTGAACACTAAGTCTGATGGTGTGAATGTAGCCACATTGGTTTAACCAAAGCACTTTGTTGCTTTGCTGGTTTTACTTTGTGGTATTCACATTGTACTTTATCTCATCCTGTGTTTCATTTTGAAACATTTAAAAATGTTTGAGTTTTAATTAAACATTTTTATTTTGCATGTATGTGCCAAAAATAAAGGGCCAGTTCAGCCAAATCACATAAAAACCTTTTCATTGTTGCTTTAAATGGATTTTTATAATACAGGTTTGTCCCAAAAAAAATTGACATCATTTAAGATGTCCATATTGGAGTGACTACATGGTCAGGAGAAATGATACTTAATAGTATTTATTTTGGACATAAAATGTTTTTTATTCTACACATTTTCTACAATTCTACAAAAAAATGTACAAATGAAAAATTCTGAGGGATGGTAATTTTATATGGTTCCAAAGTTATTACTAATGTTCAATGTGTGTGCCATTTGTGATGTAGTACCCTGAGTTTAGGCGTACTTCAATACACAGAACACCTTTTCTGTTGCAGTAAACGGCATGTCTATTCCTGAAAGTAGAACAATAAAAATGATTCCACTTTTTGAGCAAAAAGAGCAAACAAATTATTAAGTGATGAAATAATGTCACATTTTTTGGGATACCTTGTATATTAATATTCCAAACACTCACCAGCAGGGGGAAGTCTAGTACCAGAACACACTTAAGACTACAAAAATCGAAATACGAATGAACGAATGATACACGGATTCATAATAACTTTATACCTTCATAAGCCTCATAATTAAACTCACCCTTGTAGAAGAAACACTGCCAAATCCATGTATCATTCGTTCATTTGTTTTTCAATTTAAAACCAAAAATCAAAAAAACAAAAATACGACTCGTTTTTTTGTTTTTCATTTTCAAAACCAGAATGAAAAACGGATAACAGTTTGTTTTTCCATTTCCCGATTTTGTGCTCAAATGAAAAATGGAAAAAAAAAAAAAACGGATAATGTCCGTTTCATCCGATTTTGCTATTTTCAGTATAGTTAAGTTGTCTGACCCGGAAGTAGTCGTAACTTTGGAAAAAATAAACAAACGGAATCATGGCCGGACTGGAGGAATATTTTGCTATAATTAAGCAGCTGTTTATCTCGTTAATTCAGAAAAATAGAGCTGAATTTATTTTTTTGTATGAATGCAATACGCTTCTGAATCAAACAACTGCTTAATTATAGCAAAATATTCCTCCAGTCCGGCCATAATTCCGCTTGTTTATTTTTTCCCTAGTTACGACTACTTCCGGGTCAGACAACTTAACTATATTGAAAATAGCAAAATTGGATTAAACGGTCGTTATCCGTTTTTTCCATTTTTCATTTGAGCACAAAATCAGGAAATGTAAAAACGAACTTATCCATTTTTCATTCTGGTTTTGAAAATGAAAAACAAAAAAAACAAATTTTAAATTGAAAAACGAATGAACGAATGATACACGGATTCTGCCATGTCAGCATCAACCTCCATTCATTTCATTTAGAGCTGAGTCCTGTGGAGAAAACCACAGTGTTTCTAGCTTTTATCACCAAATCTAAGTCAGGATCAAACGACAGCACTAGAACTGTTCATATTCAGGATGGTCTTGGCAGTGAGTTCTTCCATCTTAGGATTCTGTTTTGGCTTCCGACCACAGCCACAGTGTGCATTTGTACTTTTTCATTACTCATTGAACTGTGGCCGTTTGGACTTCCCCTCCAACTGGATGTCTTCAGTTTCGGCCATGACTTGCAGATGACGAGTATCTGAGAACAGGAGGACTACATCAGCTGTTCTCAACTAAGAGCTGATTAATGCTCTGGAGCAAAGGCTGGATCACAACCTACCTGGAGCTTTTAGCCAAGTCACAAAATAATAGGCCTGTAACGGTACATGTACCGAACCGAACCGTTTCGGTACGCACTTGTTCGGTTCGGTACACAGCTGTACCAAAACGGTACAGTATGATGAGAAAAAGAAAAAGGAACAAAAGACGTCGTTTGACGCGGAACTTTAAATCCGCGCAAGTTTCACACAGACTTAAAAAGGAGCACACATTGACCTGAAATATGAAATAGCAGCTGATATAAGGTTAAAAAAACAACAACAAATATGATGTGAACCTGGAAGGAAGAGACTGAAGACCCTCCACCATCAATACAGTCCAGTTTGGATCAGTTCAGGTTCAGGTGAAAGACAACAACGAGGAAAGAGATGTTAATAAGACGGACGTTGTTTGGCCCCTAGGAACTACGGTAGTTCTAAAACACTGACACTAGCTCTGTCTGTCTGTCTGTCTGTCTGTCACGCTGTATAATAGAGGAATAAATAGAACGTTGAAAGTATGTAAAGTTTCACTTTTGTTTCACGACAGCGTTCGTTATGTTAGTTATGGACCGCACCCCCAGGTATATAACTGCGTGCCCCCCCTACCCCCCTGCTCCGAAAAAAAAAAAAAAAAAAATCCCCCGTGCACACAGGCACACACAAATACACACAGTGTCCTAAACAGTTTGTTCTCTGTCCTAAAATAAATAATTTGGTTCATTGTGTTGTCAGAGTTTCTCTTCAGTTTGTTTAAACAGAATACCAGTTTACCCTCTTGTTAATGTTACACTTCATGTGGAATTTTTATGTTATTTTTATGCAGAATGTGAACTGACAGAACTGTGATTAGATTTTTCTTGTTTGTTCGAAACTACCTTTCAGGGAAAAGTACAATACTAATGTTTAAAATACATTTAGTAATATTAATAATTTATTTTATTTTCTATTTGATTTGTAGCAGCAGAATTATATTATTCCTGTTTTTCTATATTCTATTGTCTCCAAAAATTGGGGGAAAAATGTTTTAAAAATTCATAAATGCATTAATAGACATTTTGAGGGGTTTTCTTTCTTCCCATACCGAACCGAAAAAAAACGAACCATGGCTTTGAAAACCGAAAACGTACCGAACCGAAAATTTTGTGTACCGTTACAGGCCTAGTGCTTATAAACCATATATTAATGAGTATTCATATCAGAAATATGCTTTATAAATAATGAATTCAGTATCTGTTAATGCTTAACTAATGGTTCATAGTGTGTACTTATTATAAAGTGTTACCCAGATTCCTTTAATTCCTGTAATTCACTTACACTTGTCAAACATAATTGTTTTTATCACAGCTCTGTCATGGTGTAGTTAGTGACAGGAGTTCACTGTTTCTGACACAAGGTGGCAGCAATGAGTCAGGATTAAAATGTGTTGTGTGGGAAAACTGCAGACCTCCAGTACATCCACACTATAGGAGTCTACAGTATGAAACACATCCAGATACCCTCAACTGTGTCAGACTCTATTTGTGTAACTTGTTAAGCTAATTATAATAAGATAACATCCTACAGTCTTATTTACACAGATGCACACACACAAAAAGGACTCTATTCTTCCCCTTGTTGCAGCAGCTCAGTGTTAAACATTCCTCTTATAGTTTTCTCTTGTGGTATGACTAACAGACTATTTTGTAACTTGTCTTTGTGACAACACAACAGGTCTATTTTCCACTTGATGGCATGGTTTCCCCCATCTGCTGTGGGCTGTCCACACGCTGAATGTGCACCAGCAGAGAGTTGTGTTTGGAGGGCTTCAGGGATCGACCGGCATCCTTCTGTTAGCTCTGCTGATCATCATATCGCACTGCTGTGCCTCGCAGGAGACATCGCAGTGTCATTAGTTATAAAGGAAATCTTGAAATTTCAATTCATGCGGCCACACATGGCAGAAGGAAGATATTTAACCAAACTGGGCTTTGGATTTTAAGCATGGATGAGTAAGAATTAAAGAAGGAAGCGTTAATGTGACACGTTTTTATTTCCCACAGATTGACAAGTGATTGTCCTCTAACTTTAAGAACCACAACTTTTGATTGTCACCTGTAAATCATTCTGTTATATTATTATATTATCATTATCAAGTATACAGTTCCTCAGATGCTCCTCACTCACTACATTTCATTGTGGATCTTTTAGAATAACTGTTTTGAAAAGGTAAAAATGTCTTTAGTGAATAGTCTGGTCTAGTTTGTATATATGATGTGTGGTTTAACAACATAAAACGTTAAAAATACTTAGATCTTTGTAAAATTAAAGCTGAAATCTTTGTAAATTAACAAGAAAATGACTACCTAGATTTTCTTGAAGTGTTCATCCCACATTTTCTCATTCTTGTTTGAAACTATAATGATTTAGTTATTTACTTTGGACTGAAATATCAATAAATTACAGAGAAAATACAGTCGTGGAAAAAATTATTAGGCCATCAAAAGTCATCAAAAACAATGTTTATGCACCAATTACAGTCTAATCCATTATTGTGTCTATTGGGATGTGTCCCTGAATCATTGAGCTCACATAAGAATACTGTTAAGTTTTTGCTTATGCATGAAATGAAATAAGTTGTTAGTATACATTATATTAACTCTTAATCCGCCCTGAGCATTGCAAAGAGGAGTTGATAATATTTATTTTGTTGTTGTTATTGTTTTGTTGTTGCTGTTGTGTTTTTTTTTTCTCTCTTTTTTGTGTTTAATAGGTCTGTAGGTTTGTTGTATATATTTTTTTGTATTGTGTCTGTGTGGTTCCTTATGTCTTAGTACATGTTTAAATAAATGTATAATTTAAAAAAAAAAAAAAAAAAAAAATTGTTTATGCTCGGCCGAAAGGCTGTTAAGATCAAATGGGTAGGAGAAGAACCTCCTTCAATACATCTGTGGAAGTATTTGATATCAGACTATATTTCTCTGGAAAGACTAAGATTTTCTATTAATGATCAGAAGGACGTCTTTACAGCAAAACTTGGCAAAGTGCTGGAGTATCTGGGAACTCAGACTGCAACTGCCTAAAACAGACTTAATAAGGACTTTTGAGATCATTGCTGTGGACATATAGATATTGATACAGATAGATAGATAGATAGATAGATAGATAGATAGATAGATAGATAGATAGATAGATAGATAGATAGATAGATAGATAGATAGATAGATAGATAGATAGATATTGATGTAGGAACTTAAGTGATTTTGGTTATTATCAAGAAAACCATGGAAAATGGATAGATATCAGCTCTGAAATTAAACTCTACTGAGTTATTTCACTGGTCTACAATTTTTTTTTAGAAATGATTTGCTTCAGACATTAAATGTGCTAAATGTTACGTATTTTAATAAGATTAATTGGAAAATAAATGACAAAAGTGCCGGTTTGCTGATGTTTTCGAGGTATATGATAAAGTGTTATTACACATATATATTGGTTTATGTACATTTATATAATAGTTTTATAAATCTTCCACTAAATAGAACCTGTAAAGTGAATGTATTCTAATGTGCAGACAGTGTTTTGAAGTAGATGTTGTAGCTCTGAGACAAATATTCCTTTTGAGTCAAACCCATTCTCTCGTTAATTCTTGAATTTCACATTTTGACCCAAGGCTGTATCTTGGAAAGTTCAGCCAACCAGCATTTTTGACTTGATTTTTCTTTATCAGTGACTCTCATGTGGTAAAATTTCATTACTTTTATTCTGGAAGTATTTTCCTTGTAGACCAGTGTTTTTGTTGTTTTTATTATATTTGTCCAAACAAATGTACCTTTAGTTGTACCAGGCATTAAAATGAACAAGAAATTGAAGAAAATAAGGGTGGTCTCATAATTTTTTTGCAACTGTAGTTGGTGGAAAAAGAAATAATGAACATACACTGTTGCCCATTAAGTGTGAATAAAATATGTTCCCTCTTCTCTTGAAATGATCGTGACAATGTGATATATTCTTGATAGATAAAGTGGGACTCGGTGTGTAATCATTGTATAAGGTCAAAGGTGATTACGGATGTGTATGAATTGGAATAAAAAGAGGAATGTGTCTGAAAAAATTATTTCAACTTTATGGGCGGTATTAAGTATTTTAAAGTAGGATTGTATGATACCAACAAAAAATACTGCTATAAAAACCTTTATAATGCTCAGAATTGATGTCAAACCATGATTTATTAAAAGTTTAAATTCTGATTTTTAGTCCTGTGTGAAAATTGAAGATTATCCTTTATGGTCAGACTATAACAGACACTGATATGTAACAGGAACAATTCAGAAATCTTGAAGTATACTGAATTATGGACTTATGATGCATTGGATATATGTGTCTGTATGCATATTAATGTTCACTGAAATGTGTGTATGCTTAGTATGTAATGCACATACTGATATTATTATCAGTATTTTATTTTATTCACTGTAGATCTTATTGAGGGTGGGAGAAGGGGGGTTAGAAGGGTTTTTTGCTTGTTTGGACCGTTGTATTGTTGTGTTTATGATCATATGTTCATTAAAATGTAAAATTAATAAAATGCATGTTAAGAAAAATACAAAATCTTGAGGTAGAACACTAAAAAGTGATTTTTAAAAAAAAATCTTTGCAACATCAACATATGCATGAGTAAAATTATACATTTAAATATTTTGTATTTTACCTGTCTACATGAAAAGTAGGAACATTTTACCTTGTGATAATTATAGTTTTAGCATCTAATGCTAGTTTATAGACAGCAGTTTAATAAAGAAAACATATATTCTTAACCTACAAATGTATATATTAGTATTATAAATGCAATGCAGAGTGTTAGATTATCTATTTGAGCAATAATGTTAAAATGATATGAAACAGTGATGGTTCATTTACATACTTACTAACAATGTATCATATATTTTTTTAAATTAAAATCTGAGGAATCACTATTAACTCATAAAAACCCAAACATCTATCACTGACCAAAACCATCTACTGATTTAAAATGTTTAATACCTGTTGATCCACTAATCCTATCAATACATGTAAATTACTGGTGTAAAATACAGTTTGTCATCTTTTCATGGTCATCAGATACGACCCATTTGGACGTTCAGAGGCTCTGTAGTTACCATGGAAACACTGTCATCTTCTACAACATTGATTCACCCATAAAACCCATGGAGTTGGATCAATGACAGTGGATGGAGACACTGGGATTATATTTAGTCAGTGATATATTTGCTGAAAAATTCACTTTTTAAAATTTTTTTTTGTTTTTTTCTGTTTTTGGTATAATAAACCCGAAACTTTAACCTGAGCTTTTATGAACACTGCAAAAATCTAAATCTTACCAAGTGGATTTTTCTCATTTTTCGTCAAAATATCTCATCACACTTAAAATAAGACATAATCACCTAAAGAGTAACTTGTGAGATATAAGAATTTATTTTTAGACAATAGAGCTTGAAAATCTTATTTCAAGAAATCTTACCAACATAACTTTCACTTGTTCTGTTGGCAGATGTTTTTCCTTAATTCAAGATTTTTTTTCCTTAATTCAAGATTTTTTTTTTTTTTTTTTATTTAATTCAAGTAAAAAAAATCTGCCAATGGAACACATGGAAATTATCTTGGTAAGATTTCTTAAAATAAGATTTTCAAGATCTATTGTCTAAAAATAAGTTGTTATATCTCACTGAAAAGTTACTCTTTTAGGTGATTACGTCTTATTTTAAGTTTGATGAGATATTTTGACTAGAAATGAGAAAAATACACTTTTTTTTTTTTACACAGATTTTGATTTCTGCAGTGAACATTTACATTATCAGTATATTAAATACAGAAAAATACCTGATTCATACGGATACTGATAATATATTGATAAAATAAAAAGTAAAGAAGAAAATATTAGAAATAAATGGTGATAAATCACTTCAGAAAGGTTAGATATAGAGGAAATGTCATTTAGGAACTGAAATAAAAGTGCTGGGTCGAAACATAGAGTACAAAAAGTGCTTTGAAATACAGTAGAATTGATGTAAAAAATAACAAACTGAAGTGAAAGAGCCTCAGTATTAGATCTCAGTAGAGTTCTGGTATAAATATATAAAGTTTGTGCCGTGCTACTGGTCGGCAGTCAGCGGGTTAAAAGCGTTTCAGACCACATTCATCATGTAGGACCTCAATTAGCATTGATCTGGAGGGGGGGAAAGAAACATCGCTGTGTTATTATATACCATGGAGCAATTTCTGTTCCAGTGATTGAGTATGGGGGGATTTTTCTAACATCGCTGGCCTTACATATTTTGTCTTCCTGTCAATAATCTGGCACTTGTCTAAATTATTGATCAATACCAAGTGATCATTTTATACCAGTCGCTCCGTTTTATTTTTCTGATCTTAGGTGATTTATCTGATTTATTCAGCATGCAGTTTCAGCCTCTGGCAGCATGTAATATACTTATTAAAACTAAGAATAAATCTAAATTTCACCTTTGGCTGCAGAACGGCTTAGTCGTGTTGTTTAAGAGCCTCTTGAGATTCATTATTAGACTCATGTGGTCGTTAAGTTCATTTAGGCTGTTATACGGTCGTCATTACAGCTAAGACTGACAAGGTGTGTTCATTTAGGAAGAGGAAAATGATTGAATTTTGTATAATATAACAGGTATGTCAATAAAAATGTCCCTCCGGGCCTCAGGCAGGACTCACAACATACTCTATACTGTTGAATATATATAAAAAATGTATGTGTTTATTGATAACTTTTAATAAATTACATTAAAATACAACTTTTGCCATTTGTCGTCTGTATAAAACTCCAGTACTTTTACTCAGATATGCATTTGAGGTACATTTAAGTGCAATGTATATTATTTATACCGTTTCTTGGTTGGTTGATATGCTTGTTTTTATTCTGTATATACTGTATATATTTACACTTTTTTTTCTTTTAAATTTTTTTGCACTATGCACCACAAGAGAGTTGTCTCTTTCAATTTCGTTGTACATTTGTATAATGGCCGTAACAGCATTGTATTGTATTGTATTGTATTGTATTGTATTGTATTGTATTCTATTTTATGACAAATATTTGAGTTTTTTTTAGTTGTTTATCCATTTTAAGTGCAACGAAAACCATGTGTATCGAAACGTGTTGCTTTTCAATGCTATAAACATATGATACACTGCAAAAAAGGAACATCTGACTTCGATAAACTGGCCTGAATATCAAATATGTATCTTGAAATATCTTCTTTTTTTTAAATTTACTTACTGAGACTTAATCTTGTTAAGATTATTTGGCTTGTTCCAAGAATTTTAACCTAACCCCCACTTAGATACTACAACTAATTTTAAGTAATATTCATAACAAAACAAGCTACATTGTTGTCGGATGAGTTTGCCCTCAAGAAATTTTTAGCTATTTTATGCAGTTTTGTCGATACCTACCTATTGAGTCATTACATCTTCATACGACCACAGTATGAAAAAATCTTACTATGAAGACTTGAAACAAGTATATTCTGCTTAAAATAACAATTTTAGCATTTTATAATCCTTGGATAACATTGTCTTATTTCAAGAAAACTTCATAAGTGCAATTTTCTTATTGCTCTGGCAGATAGTTCTACTTGAAATAAGACATTTTAACCCAATAATGAATCAAATTTTCTTATTTTGTATGGGCCTTTTTTGCAGTGTGATCATATGGATGATGCATTTCTGTGGATTAAAGTACAAAACTGTATATTAAATAGATAAAATGCACTCAAAATGCAACATGTACATGAATGCAGCAATAAGATAAACAAAAAATGTCATATATTATAGTAAAATAATGAAAGGGACTGTTTGACATGTTATTATCTTATAGGATATAATGCATTCCTGTAGATTAAAGTACGAAACAACTGTATATTAAATAGTTCAAATGAACCCAAATGCAACATATACATGAATGCAGCAATAAGATAAATCAAAAATGTCATTTATATTATGGCAAAATTATGAAAGAGACCGTTTGACATGGTATTATCTTACAGAATATGATGCATGTCTGTAGATTAAAGTACAAAACTGTATATTAAATAGTTAAAATAAGCCCAAATGCCACATATACATGAATGCAGCAATTAGATAAATAAAAAATGTCATATATTATTGTAAAGTAATGAAAGGGACCATTTGACATGTTATTATCTTATAGAATATGATGCATTTCTGTAATTTAAAGTAAAAAACTGTACATTAAATAGTTAAAATACACTCAAAATGCAACATATACATGAATGCAGCAATAAGATAAATAAAAAATATCATATATTACAGTAAAATAATGAAAGGGACCATTTGACATGTTATTATCCTATAGAATATGATACATTTCTGTAAATTAAAGTACAAAACTGTATATTAAATAGTTAAAATGACCTAAAATCCAACATATAGATGAATGTAACAATGAGATAAATCAAAAATGTCACATATATTATAAAAAATAATGAAAGGGATCATTTGACATGTTATTATCTAATAGAATATGATGCATTTCTGTAGAATAAAATAAGAAACAGTACATTAAATGGTAAAAATGGGCTCAAAATGCAACGTATACATGAATGCAGCAATAAGATAAATAAAAAATGTCATATATATCACAGTAAAATAATGAAAGGGACCATCTGACATGTCATTATGTTATAGAACATGACGCATCTCTATAAATTAAAGTACAAAACTGTGTATTAAATAGTTAAAATGACCTAAAATCCAACATATAGTTGAATGCAACAATGAGATAAATCAAAAATGTCACATATATTATAAAAAAATAATGAAAGGGATCATTTGACATGTTATTATCTAATAGAATATGATGCATTTCTGTAGAATAAAATAACAAACAGTACATTAAATGGTAAAAATGGGCTCAAAATGCAACGTATACATGAATGCAGCAATAAGATAAATAAAAAATGTCATATATATTACAGTAAAATAATGAAAGGGACCATCTGACATGTTATTATCTTATAGAATATGATGCATTTCTATAGATTAAAATAAGAAACAGTACATTAAATGGTAAAAATGAGCTCAAAATGCAACATACACGTGAATGCAGCTGTAAAATAAAAAAAATATCATGTATATACAATAGGGACCATTTTACTGCATAAGGAACACTTACTTTTAATTATTTATGTACATTTTGATGATTAAATTCTTTTGACTTAAAGATTTTCTCTATGAAATCTACTAGTGTTTTGTACATTTTTGAGAGAAGTATTGCACTTTTTTGTCCACTACAGTTGTTTTATACTTTTTATACTAGTTTGTCTGCTAAATGGAAAATATGACAAAATATTTAATTGACTTCTCAAACTTTAGGTACATTTTGCTTTGACTTTTACTCAAATGGAAGCTTTAAATACATTTGCAAACCCAGAACAACTAAATATAACTATGCTTCAGCCAGCAACGTAATATATATCAGATGCTTAAAAAGAATAAAAAGCAGAAAATTTGGCTGGAGCTACTTTTCATCTTCTTAATAATTAAATAAAGTTGATCTAAAGTGAGGAGAGAATTACTGCAGCTGCTCAGAGAGGTTCAGAGATGAGCCCAAACTGTCAGAGATTTAGTTCATTTTCATATTTTTAATTAACAGACTTTTCCTAACCGTCTTCCATCAGTGAATGAGTCGTTCTTTCATTTATTTGATGTAGTTTATCTCCCCCAACCATTCATATACAACCTTATTGGATCCTGGGACTTAAGGATCCATCTTTTGGCCACCAGAGAAGCATAACTAATGACACATTAAAGTGGCTTTGTGAGCGCGGCCATCAAAATGTCGATCAATCAAGCAGGAAATAATGTTGGATTTTAAAATCTGCATGAATAAACATTTCAGAACGAGGGGCTCAAATGGGAGGGATTTTCAAGGTGTTAATGTACTTGTGTAAAGATAGTGGCGTCCTAACTACCTTTTCAGCGTTTATAAGTGTGTCTGTGATGGCAAAAAAAGGCTATTATATGAATTATATGGAGATCCAGTTGTGTTTTCGGCCTGTGAGTGGAGTGAATGACGATGCCACCCAGGACGTCTTGGTGGTGCCGTTTAATTGAAGTGACATTCGAAGCTTTCCAAGGACTCGTAACTGTCAGAGCCATTAACATCTGCATAATTACTGCTCTCCTAAGCCCAGACTGGGCAGGAAACACATGGTCAGCTAACTCCACAAACCAGCACCTGCGTAACAGGAAGTTTATCTCATTATTAGGACTTTTTTTTTTGTCATTTGCTGTTAATGAACAGAGCACCGCTGCCAACTATTCAGTGCTTTGGTGAAGAATGTGTTGGCCCAGTTCTTCTATACAGAGAGTGTGATGCATTCAGGGTCAGCGTCTGTTTTGGGTGGGTTTTTTTTTTTATATTAGACAGAAAAAAAGGGGGGAAGAGGGATTACGTGCAGTGAAAAGGAGTTGTAATGCTATTAATGTGTTCAAAAGAGTTGCACCATTTGTACAATCATTAGCCTGTATAAGTACAGTTGTGGAAAAAATTATTAGATCATCAAAAGTCAACAAAAACAATGGTTATGCAATCAAGTACTAACTCCTGTGTGTAAGACATTAACAGCAAATTTTTTAAAACACATTTCAAGAAATATGCATTTTCATTTTTTTGTTGTTTTTGCAGGATTGAAATGAACAAATGTATTTATTTCTCATTCTCTTTTCCTCGGACACAAAAAAAAAAAAAAAAAAAAAGGAATTACAGTCGCAGAAAAAATTATTAGACCATCAAAAGTCATCAAAAACAATGGTTATGGAATCAAGTACAACAGCTAATTTTACTAAATACATTTCAAGAAATATGCATTTTCAGTTTTTTGGGGTTTTTTTTGTTGTTATTTTTACATTTCATCTAGAAACTTAACTCTTCATTCTCCTTGAAAATGCTGTGGATGTCTTAGAAAATTAAAGAACCCTTATAAAATAACCTTCCAGAGCCTTTTTTCTTTTTTTGAAGATGACAACTTTCTGACCCAAATCACCAACTAATTGAATTAATGCATACATGACCATGTTACTAGCGTTTCCACATGACTGCATCGTTATCTTGAATTGACAAAAAGCCACTTATGAGCTATTTTATACATGTTATTGAAAATGTACAGTACTGAGCAAATAGGTTTGTTGTTTTTGCAGAATTGAAATGAACAAATTTATTTATTTCTCATTCTCTTTTCCTCAGATACATAAAAAAATAAAGGAATTACAAATAGGCAAGAAAAAAATATTAGACCATCAAAAGTCACCAAAAACAATGATTATGCAATCAAGCACTAACTCCTGTGTGTATGACACAAGACGGTAAGACATTAACAGCAAATTTTACTAAATTCATTTAAAGAAATATGCATTTTCAGTTTATTTATTCATTTTTTGTTGTTATTTTTACATTTCATCTAAAAACTTAACTCTTCATTCTCAAAAATGTTATAGATGCTTTAGAAAATTAAATAACCTTTATAAAATAACCTTACAGAACTTTTTTTCTCTTTTTGAAGATAACAACTTTCTGACCCAAATCACCAATTAATTGAATTAATGCATACATGACCATGTTACTAGTGTTTCCACATGAATGCATTGTGATCTTGAACTGACGAAAAGCCACTTATGAGCTATTTTATACATGTTATTGAAAATGTACAGTTCTGTGCAAATAGGTTTGTTGTTTTTGCAGGATTGAAATGAACAAATATATTTATTTCTCATTCTCTTTTCCTCAGATACATCAAAAATACAGGAACTACAGTCACAGAAAAAAATATTAGATCATCAAAAGTCATCAAAAACAATGGTTATGCAATCAAGTGCAAACTCCTGTGTGTATGACACAAGACGGTAAAACATTAACAGCCAATTTTACTAAACACATTTCAAGAAATATGCATTTTCATTTTTTTTTGCAGTTATTTTTACATTAAAAACATTAAAATTTAACACTTCATTCTCCTTGAAAATATTATAGATGTTTTAGAAAATTAAAGAACCTTTATAAAATAACCTTACAGAGCCTTTTTTCTTTTTCTGAAGATAACAACTTTCTGACCCAAATCACCAATTAATTGAATTAATGCATACATGACCATGTTACTAGTGTTTCCACATGACTGCACTGTTATCTTGAATTGACAAAAAGCCACTTATGAGCGATTTTATACATGTTATTGAAAATATACAGTACTGAGCAAATAGGTTTGTTGTTTTTGCAGGATTGAAATGAACAAATGTATTTATTTCTCATTCTCTTTTCCTCAGATCCAGAAAAAAATACAGGAACTACAGTCGCGGAAAA
Source organism: Sphaeramia orbicularis (assembly GCF_902148855.1). Taxonomy (NCBI): domain Eukaryota; kingdom Metazoa; phylum Chordata; class Actinopteri; order Kurtiformes; family Apogonidae; genus Sphaeramia; species Sphaeramia orbicularis. The sequence goes on along the minus strand of NC_043975.1, from coordinate 11,094,344 downwards.
AATTATTAGACCATCAAAAGTCATCAAAAACAATGGTTATGCAATCAAGTACTGACTCCTGTGTGTATCATGTGACTAAAACAGACAAAAGAAAACATTGAATGCCTAAAAGCACTGTTTTTGTCAGTACAATGCCATAGATATTGATGTAAGAACTGAAGTGATTTGGTTATTATCAAGAAAACATGGAAAATGGATAGATATCAGCTCTGGAATGAAAGTCTCATGAGCTATTTTTGTTGTTATCATTATATTTGTCTGAACAAATGTACCTGTAGTTGTACCAGGCATTAAAATGAACAAGAAATTGAAGAAAACAAGGGTGGTCTAATCATTTTTTGCCGCGACTGTATATCATTGCAAAAGCTGTAATTTTAACCTTGTACATGTTTAAGTTTGTGTTTCAGTTGGAAAAAATAAATAAAATAAAATAAAGTATCCTGTACTTTTTCACACAATCAACACTTCATTTTCAGATCTTATGTGATTGCTCTGTGATTAATGTCACCTTTGGCTGCAGAACGGCTTAGTCGTGTTGTTTAAGAGGCTCTTGAGATCCGTTATTAGACTCATGAGGTCATTAAGTTCATTTAGGCTGTTATATGGTCAGTACAGCTAAGACTGACAAGGTGTGTGCATTGAGGAAAAGGAAAAGGATAAAATTTCATATTATGTAAGAATTATGTCAATAAAACTGTCACTCTGAATCTCAGGCAGGACTCAAACGTACTGTATGCTGTAAAAAATACATTAAAATGTGTTTTTATTGATGGATGTCCCATCTGTTGATTGAATAAATTACAGGTTATGCTCATATTCCTTTAATTTCATGATAATATTGTCAGGGTCAGACCGTTTTGTAAAGCGGCTAAGGCTATTTCCTGAAGGTGCATGGGCAGAAATCACTTTAAATGACAAAAAATCTCCTTTTGACAAACTTAACTCTAGGTGTGTATAGAACATACAGATGTTTGCATCAGTCAAAAAACTTTTGTGTCATGGGCTCCAACTGAACACCATTTACCATCAGAACAAAACTAAACCCAATTTAGTCTCGCTATGATGTTGTATGATAGTGTCACAGTCACAAAAAGTCACAAAAACATGCTGTATTTGGCATCAAAGTCACAATCCTTAATGGAAAAGAAATAAAACAAAGTCGTTTATTACAGAATTAGAAATTACATTTATTTTCGGTGTCGATTATAGTACTGTCTTATTGGCAATATATACAACTTCACACATTTTTAATACAAATTTTCACAGTAATGCAGGAGTTAATTTCAATTTAATTCAATTCAACTTTATTTTTAAAGCGCATTTCATGCACAAGGCAGACTCAAAGTGCTTCATAACAGGTATATAACATAAAAAAACAATCATAAAAAAGAGAGTGCAAGTGCATTTTATCGTAATTTTACTTGGATTGTTTTATCTTTTAACAGATTTCATTCCTATATGTGTTTTTTCAACACCTGACCGTGGACAGCAGACAATATTAAGTTTTTTTTTTTTTTTTTTTTTGTTTTTTTACTAACTCTGGTTCATTTACATGTTTCTTTATGCTTCTGTTGATTTATGAGTACTGTCCCGGTCAAATAAATTAATAAATGAAATGACATGATGTCTACTTCATGTTTTAAGGACATTAAGTACAAAACATCCGAAAGTAAAGACTCATAGTTTATATTTTTATCATAATAATCTTTTAATTTGTTCCTAAATGTGTTAAAAAAGTACTTTGTAACTTTAAAAGCACTATATAAATAAATAAAAACATGAATATTGGAATATTCCTTGTGTTTTTGAGAAACACTGTGAAAATATGATGTTGTATATGTTTATATGGGTCAAGTCACGTAGTTCTGTAGGGAGTGCCAGATTACATTTTATACTGTAATTCAAAAAGTGTTTAAGATAGAGACATGAATAATACATCGTTTTAAAGGTATTAACTAGTACTTGAAGCTCATAAAAGAAACAAAAGATATAGTGCCATCTTTTGCCATAAAAATTTGCAAAACTGCATGGTTATTTAGGGAACAAAAATTAACATCTAAATTTTCCTTTTTTTCTAATACACTTCAGTATCACACCTTTCCAACATACTGTGCATTATGTGACAAGCTGCTGTGGGAAACAGGCTGTAGTAAAAAAAAAAAAAAAAAAGCATTGGATCTAATAAGGTTTTATGCAAATGCATATGAGTTTGGGATTTTGTCTGGTTTTGCTTTAAACCAATGTAAAAAAAAAAAAAAAAAAAAAAAAAAAAGATATGAAAACCTTAAAGTATAAAGAACTGAAAGATGAATGTACATAAAATATCAAAATTTAAGTTATATTAATGTTATATAATTATGCATTCTAATGTGATTAAATATTGTATTAAATCTGGAAATGATCTTGTATTTGATTAATGTTTTGTTGAAACTAAAGAAGACATTTTTAAATTTTGCTCCAGACTATTCCACAGTAAATTAAATATCGGAAAACACCTGATTTATACTGGTAAAATGCAAAAATACAGAGGATAATATTCTAATAAATGGTGATAAATCACTTAAGAAAGGTTAGATATAGAGAAAATTTCATTTGGGAACTGACACAAAAGTAGCGCTGGATCTGTTTGGGTTAATTATGAATTCAGGATCAGGATAAACTTTATTGTCCCATATGGGAAATTTGTTTTGGACAACAGTGCTACACTTTGCTGCATTCACATTTGGACACATACAATCACAAAACAATTCAGTCACAAAATCTTAAAGTCAGCATAATCACAATTAGGTATTATATTCATATATTGCACCCTTCCCTCCAAGATCCAATAAATAAAATAAATATAAGTGATACAAGTTAGTTTAAGAAGTATAGGAGTGATTTCATTTCTTAAGAGTAAAATAAAAAAAAAAAAAACATTGAAGCACGTACTTAGTAATAATTTTAATCTGATTAGGTGGTGTTTATGAGCAAAAGGAAACTCAGAATCAAATCATCATCATGCCTTTAAAACTTTTTTTTCCCCTCTTCTCTTTGTTTAAATTACACTGTAAAAAAAATCTATAATTTAACAGAATTTCCACTGTTTATTTTACAGATTTTTTCTGTATTTTTAAGATACAGGAAAATATCAATGAAATTACAAAAATAGACTGTGATTTTACATGTCAAATGTAAAATAACAGGAAAAAACTGTAACTGTGAATAACCCAAAAATTTCAATTTTTTAAAAAAGTTTAATACTGTAAAAAAATAAAAATAAAAAAATAAAACAAGATAAATTTACTGACAATTAACCATAAAAGAAGTATTTGTTCTGTAAGTTTAACAAGACTTGTTTGTTAATTGACAAATATCTTGTGTAATTATGGAAGGTTTCACAACAAAAATGTTGAATAAATGTGTTTTTGTGAATGTATAACATGTACAAGCACTGATAAACTGTCCAAATACAGTTTTTATCAGTGGGTTGTACAACTTACTCTCATTGAAAATTATTTCTATATATATTTATAGGTAATTTGATTGTTTTAATACATGTAAATATTCTTTATTAAACATTAAAAAGTAAAAAAAAAAGCAAAATCTCATGTAAAGTTAGGGCAAAAAACTGTATTTTAATTATGGAATATTACCGTATTTTTATGAGATGGTTATTTTCCGTTATTTAACAGTATTTTTTTGGCACCCCTGCTGCTGGAATAATACCCTTTTTTTTTTTTTTTTTTACAGTGTAGGGTATTTTCTGTGTCAAAAAAAACAACAACCCTGTGATGTGCCAGTAACAACACAAACTGCCAAGCCTGCTTTTGTCACGAGCCACATTGTCAATCCTCTGGTGTCCATTAAAATGTTGTGCATCCCAAAGGCTTCAACTCCGCTGAGTATAAAAAAGGGGCCATATGGCATCTATGTCTGGAGCCCCAGTGATCCACCGAGGCTGATTTTCCATCCGGTGGAGGAAAAAGGATTTGAGGGTGCCAAACGGTGTTGGTCCCCTGTGGATATTAGTGGGCCATGGAAGATAAGAAACTAGCCATCCCAGACAGCCAGTTCCATCAGCAGATAAGAGCGGAAAGGCCCCCTGTGCCTCCACCTGAACCTCCACTGATCCACCACAGGCCTCATGTTCTGACTCCACACCTCATGGAATATAGGGTGGGTGGTTTTCTGCACAAATATGTAGTAAATTCAGTAATATTCTGATGTGCTTTTGAGGATGTCACATGTATATTTTATTGTTAATAATGTTTTATTGCTCTATGTCAGTGGTTCCCAGCCTTTTTTGGCTCATGACCCCATTTTAACATTGAAAATTTCTGGAGACCCCAGACATTCAAAATAGAAACTTTTTTTTTTTTTTGCTAAAATTAATTCGTTTTTGATCATGTAATAGTTTGCTGTACTATGTTGCAAATAAACGTTAATTTTAGGCAACATTTAGGCTATATAACAGTGATTTTCAACCTTGGGGTCAGGACCCCACGTGGGGTCACCTGGAATTCAAATGGGATTGCCTGAAATTTCTAGTAATTGATAAAAAATGAAAACATACTAATAAAAATTTACATTATATAGCCAGAATGTTGCCTAAAATTAATGTTTATTTGCAACATATTATAGCAAACTATTACATGATCAAAAACAAATTAATTTTAGCCCAAAAAAAAGTCTCTGTTTTGAATGTCTGGCGTTGCCTGAAATTTCTAATAATTTATATATAAAAAAAATAAAATAAATTAAAACTTATTAATAAAAATTTACATTATATAGTCTAAATGTTGTCTAAAATTAATGTTTATTTGCAACATATAGCAAACTATTACACGATCACAAACAAATTCATTTTAGCCCCAAAAAATGTCTCGGTTTTGAATGTCTGGGGTCACCTGAAATTTCTAATAATTTATAAAAAAAAAAAAAAAAGGTTAAAAATTAAGTTACTAATAAAAATTTACATTATATAATCTAAATGTTGTCTAAAATTAACATTTATCTGCAACATAGTATAGCAAACTATTACACGATCAAAAACAAATAAATTGTAGCCCCCAAAAATGTCTCTGTTTTGAATGTCTGGGGTCGCCTGAAATTTATGATGTTGAAATAGGGTCACGAGCCAAAAAAGGTTGGAAATCACTGCTATGTAATGTAAATTTTTATTAGTAAGTTTTAATTTTTTTAATCAATTACTAGAAATTTCAGGCGACCCCATTTGAATTCCAGGCGACCCCACGTGGGGTCCCGACACCAAGGTTGAAAAGCACTGCTCTATGTGAACACTAAAGCTGTTTTTAAGGTGAAAACTTGAAGGGTGGCAGAAAAGGTATTTATATCCTTTACTGATTTACAAGAAATTTGGTGTAAATTAAACCAATCAAGGCAAAAAAAGCCCAACCTTTTTGTCAGATTTATTATGTAATATTCTTTACGCCTCACTGTTATGTCAAATAATTGCTAATGTAATACTATATATTTCTAGGATGCTGTATGACTAGATTTATGAAATGTCTCATTTTTTGGCAAGTGTTTTTAGTTTACAGTCACAATTGAACCTTATAACGCCAAACGTATCATATTTGATACATGAGTTTTTAAGCCCTCTACGTGATCAGTGTCATATTTTTTTCTTGAAAACCTGATGTATACAATTAGATACATGCAATACACAGATAATCCACCAGGGGGAGGAATTCATTCGCCAGAGGCCTTTCCAGTGACACTACAAGACTGTCATTAATGAGGAAGGAGGAAGAACTTTGACAATTTCGAAAAGGAATTACCAATTTTTTAGACATGTTTGTGTTATATTATGTTTTTGTTTATTCAAAAATAATAACATTTGAGCACTGAGACCTGATGTATCAAATATGACACAAAATTGAAACTCATACATGGAAATTGATATTTGAAAAAAATGCTTTTGGTTGTTCAGAAGAACCAATAAAGGCTCTAGTTTCAAAGAACTGGAATTTTCTGTCAATGATTTAATGGTTCAGGCTTTACAGGGTTAAGGCTAGTTTATTTAGCTTTCACTCACAAAAATGAGATATTAAACCCTAAAAACATAGTGATGTGGCATTTGCTGTGATATATGTATGCATCTATTACTCATTTAACAAAAATTTGCCGTAAATTCCAGCAACTATGGCATGCATTTGCATCTGGTTTTTACACGTTCCTACCTTTTTGTACTCTGGCGTAGTCAGATTTATTAGGTAATATGACAGTTTGTTGCAGTCATTTGATTTTCTTAATGCCTCACTGTATATGAAATAATCGCTAATAAGTTTCTAGGATGTTGTATGTCTTTATTCTAGAAATGTCTCACTCTAGAAGGTGTTTTTAGTTTACAGCCACAATTTAAGGCTAGTTTATTCAGCTTTCACTCACAAAAATTAGCTTTTAATTCCCAAAAGACAGTGATTTGGCATTTGCTGTAATATGTACATGTATCCTTTTCTCATTTAACAGAAATTTGCTGTAAGTTTCATCAATTATGGCAACAAACCTATACTTGCATCTGTTTTTTTGTATACTGGTTTTGTCAGATTTATTAGGCAATATGAGAGCATTCATTTTATTTTGTTTATACCTCATTGTTTAGGGAAATAATCTATAATCTGAAATAATTTTCTTGGATGTTGTAATGTAGGAAGTGTTCTTCAAGTTCTATACATAAAAAATAGTGTAAAACCACAATTCACATTAGCTTTCATTCCCAAAAATCAGGTATTTAACTCAAATGGCAATTGCTGTGATATATGTATCTCATTTACAAGAAATTTGCTGTAAATTTCACCAATTACGGCGACAAATCTGTATTTGCATCTGGTTTTTACACATGTTGATGCCTTTTTGTACTCTGTTATAGTCAGATTTATTAGGTAATATGACTGTTTGTTGCATTGATTTTATTTTCTTTATACTTCACTGTTTTTGCAAAATAATCTATAATCTGATATTATAGTTTTCTAGGATGTTGCATGTCAGGTTTTACTAAAATGTCTCACTGTTTTTCAAGTTTGAAACATAAAGAATAAAGAATAGAGTAAAACCACAATTCACATCAGCATTCACTCCCAAAAATCAGGTATTTAACTCGAATGACAGTGAATTGGCATTTGTTGTGATATAAGTATGTATCCTTTACTCATTTACAAGATATTTTCTGTAAATTTCACCACTTTTAAGAGCACTATTAAATCATAGAAACAAACCTGTACATGTCTAGTTTTCACATGTTCTGCTATCTTTTTGTATCCTGCTGCACTCAGATTTATTAAGTAACATGACAGTTTGATGCATTTGGTTTATTTGATTTAAACCTCACTATTGTGGGAAATCATCTATTATCTGATATTATAATTTTCAAAGATGTTAAATGTCTAGATTTCTGAAATGTGCGAGCAATTTTCAACTTGCTGACATAAAAAATAATGTCTTATTTATTCAGATTTCATTCCCACAAATCAGAAAACATAGTGATTTCACACTTGCTATGAATACTTGACTGTTGTACAAATAATTTTTGGCTGATTTGTACTATATTTAAAATACTTACATAGTTCCACCACTGGCCCATAATAGGAAAATGTGACAATTCTGACCTAAAAGAACACACACATCTCTTCATGCTCTGGATTACTTTATGATGTCGATTCACAACCTGATGATCCTTTTTTTCCATTTTCACCTCAATCTTAAACCAGGACAGTAAACTCTCCATTTTAAGGAATGTCCTCAGGAGGCCCAAATAGGACAGAAAAGGGCATTTTTAGGCAAAAGATGGGTCACAAGTTCCCTCCCTTGCTCTACAGATGCTGGTCGGTTAATGAAGTAACAACAAATTGGGCTGTAGGCTAATTTGGAGTGGCGTTTCCTGGCCCCTCTTGGCCCATAGAGATGTGTTTCATTTTCTCTTATCAGTGATTCAGTCATGTGGATTTACGCATGGACGCCTCTGTCTTCCCCGATCGCTGTGCTAATGGAAACTTCGTTAATGTCATTAATCTACAGGCCGAGACATGCTCTAAACACATATTTTGTTGTTTGCGCTCCATTTGTAAACTAATGCCGAATGCTTTCTCTGCAAGACTTTCTGGAAGCAACAAAGCAGAAATCAAACAGGGCAGGTAACGTATATGACAAAATAAACATTGATTTAGTGGAAAATGTAGAAATTTGTCAAACACTTTGCTGAGGCCTTGATATTACATTTTAGAGTCACAAATGATGTCTATATTTTACTTTTACTGTACTCTAGTCATATTTATATTGTGTTATCTTATTTGTTATAGCTAAAAGGAGCTTGTCAAAAGTTCCCTTTCACTGTCCTGGCTGAGATCTTTGTTCCCCTTTGAATAATTCTCCTGAATTCAATTTAGTGTCTGTTTTGGGTCTTTTCATACCAGAAAAAAATATGGACTCTAGTGATCAACTTTACCCATCAAGGAAGTTCCATTTTATGCAACTTTATACTTCAAATCCACTACATCTTAGAGGCAATTCATGTACTTTTTATTCCGCTAAGTAAGTAAGTAAGTAAATAAAGTTTATTTATAAAGCACTTTTCACAGATAAAAATCACAAAGTGCTGTACATAAAATGGGTGCAATAAAACCACATAAGAATAATTTTATAAAATAAATAAAAAAGATAAATCCGCTACATATGTGTGACAAGTTTAGTTACTTCACATTTCAATTATTTGTCCTTTTAGCTAGCTATCTAGGTAGCTTTTAGCTCACTTTTAGCTAACTATCTGGCTAGCTAGCTAGCTAGCTAGCTAGCTAGATTTGAGAAATTGTGGTGTTTTTTTCTTGTCCAGCAAAAAAACACATCTCCAAATGTATTGATTTTGACTGTTTGTGATAAACCAGTGGTTCTCAACCGGGGAGCTGCCCCAGGGAAATGTGGACACTCTCCTGGAGGGCGTGAGCACAGGATGGGAGAGTAAAAAAAAAAAAAAAAAATCGCGAAAAATCACAGACTCACTGGTTATTCGTACAAAGTAGATGCAGCAGATTCCCCCCATGTTGAAACGCAAGCGGTTGGACTATTACAGTGTTTCTCAATGGGGGCGGTACCCCACGTAAAGACCCGCAAGCTACACTATATTGCCAAAAGTATTTGCTCACCTGCCTTGACTCGCATATGAATTTCAGTGCCATCCCATTCCTAGTCTATGGGGTTCAATCTGACGTGGGTCCACCCTTTGCAGCTTTAACAGCTTCAACTCTTCTGGGAAGGCTGTCCACAAGGTTTAGGAGTGTGTTCATGAGAATTTTGGACCATTCTTCCAGAAGCGCATTTGTGAGGTCAACCACTGATGTTGGACGAGAAGGCCTGGCTCTCAGTCTCCGCTCTAATTCATCCCAAAGGTGTTCTATGGGGTTGAGGTCAGGACTCTGTGCAGGCCAGTCCAGTTCATCCACATCAGACTCTGTCATCCATGTCTTTATGGACCTTGCTTTGTGCACTGGTGCACAGTCATGTTGGAAGAGGAAGGGGCCGGCTCCAAACTGTTCCCACAAAGTTGGGAGCATGGAATTGTCCAAAATGTCTTGGTATGCTGAAGCATTCCCAGTTCCTTTCACTGGAACTAAGGGGCCAAGCCCAGCTCTGGAAAAACAACCCCACACCATAATCCGCCCTCCACCAAACTTCACACTTGGCACAATTCGGTCCGACAAGTATCGTTCTCCTGGCGACCGCCAAACCCAGACCCGTCCATCAGATTGCCAGATGGAGAAGCGCGATTCATCACTCCAGAGAACGTGCCTCCACTGCTCTAGAGTCCAGTGGCGGCGTGCTTTACACCACTGCATCCAGCGCTTTGCATTGCACTTGGTGATGTATGGCTTGGAATCAGCTGCTCGGCCATGGAAACCCATTCCATGAAGCTCTCTGTGCACTGTCCTGGAGCTAATCTGAAGGCCACATGAAGTTTGGAGGTCTGTAGCTACTGACTCTGCAGAAAGTTGGCGACCTCTTCGCACTATGCGCCTCAGCATCCGCTGACCCCGCTCCGTCAGTTTACGTGGCCTACCACTTCGTGGCTGAGTTGCTGTCATTCCCAAACACTTCCACTTTCTTATAATACAGCTGACAGTTGACTGTGAAATATTTAGGAGCGAGGAAATTTCACGACTGGATTTGTTGCACAGGTGGCATCCTATCACAGTTCCACGGCGGAATTCACTGAGCTCCTGAGAGCGACCCATTCTGTCACAAATGTTTGTCAAAGCAGTCTGCATGCCTCGGTGCTTGATTTTATACACCTGTGGCCATGGAAGTGATTGGAACACTTGATTCTGATTATTTGGATGGGTGAGTGAATACTTTTGGCAATATAGTGTGTATAATCCACCACCACGTCCTCCACATACAGGTTTGTTGCATTACTTTTATGATAATGCATCCACCCCGTTCGCAAATTTTTTTGGGGTTAGGGTGTGGGGCAGCAAGCCCCTGATCCCGTTCATTAGTGGACCTTTGTTCCTTTCTTTTTATCAATTAAAAAAAATCAACTAGAAATTTCAGACGACCCCATTTGAATTCCAGGCGATCCCACGAGGGGCCCCGAACCCAAGGTTGAAAAACACTGCTATAAACATATGATGATCTTCTAAAACACCCCCCCTTAAATATGCGCAGCAGTACAATTCAATATGCTCATTAATGCAAATGTAAAACTAATCAAAAACGTCTTATGTCTAATAGTGACAGGGACCATTTAACTGCAATTTTTGCTTTGACTTGACATATTTTAGTTCATTTTGCTGACAATACTTAAATAAAAGTAAGATTTTGATTGTATAACACTGACTTGTAGCTGAGTATTTTCAGTGCGATGCTAGTACTTTCATTTTATTCGATGTTGTAATTGTACTTTAACTGTTCACTAGTCTTTTTTTTTTTTTTTCTCTGAAACGCTAAAAAGGAGCTTGTCATAGAGACGCCTTTCATTGTCTTGGCTGAGATCTTTGTTCCCTGCAAAGTAAACGATAAGACAGCCTAGTATCTTTCAGCGTCCGCTAAGCATAACAGGATCTGATCTGTGATTATGGCACAATGCTGAACTCTGATCTCTGCTGGCTGGAGGACACAAGTTCAACGCAGTTACTTACAATTTAGCCAGCCAGATTAGTCAGGGGGCAAAATGCTCCTGCCACTACGAATCCTCGTCATGTTTACTATGTATGCATTCTCTGTTACGTAAATCGTGGTGTTTATATTGCTGGCAAATTGAGCATAACCACAAAATGTGGCCTCTGGTAAAAGAAGGCTTGAGATCAGAACACTGGCCTTATTGTGAAGTGGTCAAACCCTCAAATTTAAGTACGACTTGTGGTTTTTGAGGATAAACAGGACAATTAAATATAATACAAAACCTACAGAGACTGGCAGATGTATTTATTAGGTTTGAGGTGCTTATACTTTATTGCATATTCCCATTTTATGCAACTTTTTACTTCTATTTCACTAAATCTCACAGTCAGATTATGTACTTTTTACAACACTATATTTATCTGACAGCTTTTGTTGCGTTTCACATGAGATTTGACAATGGATGATACGTATAACACATTGTTAAAGATTAAAATCAGTAATCTCCAACCTTTTGTCCTCTAACATGAATACCATAATTTCAACATCGCAAAAATCAAAATCTTACCAAGCATATTTTTCTTATTTCTAGTCAAAATATCTCATCACACTTAAAAAAAGACATAATCACCTAAACAGTGACTTGTAAGTTAGATATAAGAACTTATGTTTAGACAATAGATCTTGAAAATCTTGTTTCAAGAAATCTGACCAAGATAATTTTCATTTGTTCCATTGGCAGATTTTTTTCTTTTTGCTTAATTCAAGATTTTTTTTTGCTTAGTTCAAGCAAAAAAAATCTCAGGAACTCAGAAATTCTATTGTATCTTGTTATTGGAGGACAAAACAAGACTTCATTACTTGTGAATTTGTCAAAATTTTCTATTGCCATGTAGAAAATCAAGGTCAATGAAGTTACCATATTTGATTCCTTGCCCATATGTGGCAAAAAAAAAAAAAAAAAAAAAAAAAAAAAATCCAAGTAGTATGAAAACAAGTTTAAAAAATGAATAGAAGATATTTTTACTTGAATAAAGCAAAAAACATCTGCCAATGGAACAAGTGAAAATTATCTTGGTAAGATTTAGTGAAATAAGATTTTCAAGATCTATTGTCTTAAAATAAGTTCTTATATCTCACCGAAAAGTTACTCTTTAGGTGATTATGTCTTATTTTTAGTGTGATGACATATTTTGACTAGAAATAAGAAAAATACACTTGGTAAGATTTTGATTTTTGCAGTGTGTTAGGTTTGAGGTGCTTGTACTTTATTGCATATTCCCATTTTATGCAGCTTTTTACTTCTATTTCACTAAATCTCAGTCAAGTTATATACTTTTCTTAACACTATATTTGTCTGACAGCTTTTGTTGCTTTTCACATGAGATTCAACACAATGGATGATACGTATGACACATTTTTAAAGATTAAAACCAGTGATCTCCATCTTTTTGTCTTCTAACATGAATAACATCATTTCAACGCTCAGTCAGTCTATCAGTTGTTAACAGCTCCAAAAAATCATGATTGTTTTCTCAGTGTTCTCACATAACTTTTCAAATCAAATATTTTAACAAAAAACAAGCCTCGGAGAAAAAAAAAAAAAAAAATCTTGTTTCCTTTCTTATTAATCGAGGGATGAGCCCTTAGATTTATTTGGCATCACTGTTTATGAAAATGGATATAAAATGCTTCATTATTAGGTATCAGTCAGAAGGACCAAACAGTTCTTTTACTTACTATATTTTGCTGTTGGTACTTTTTTTTTTTTTTTTCCTTTACTTGGGTTTTTCATGCAGAATTAGTGACGTACAGGACTTTCATATTGTTTTATTAGTGCTTGTACTTTTGGATCTGATAACTTTTTGCTTCTCAAGCTACTGTATTATTGTCATTTTGCAGATTAATGTTAAGATTTTAGCACTTTATGAAAATACTAAACGATTCTTCCATGTAGATCCTGTTTGCAGGTTCGGTTCATTAGGTGTGAATGGATGCAGCTGAGGCTCTATCACAGCTGAAGACGATCAGGTGTGGGGTGTGGATATAAGGAAGAGGAAACTCACAGCTCAGTTTGGTTGTTAACCTCTGTGGAGACAACAGCTCTGTTTTGATCCCCCTGTATTATACCTTTTTTAAATCAAATATTTCTATTGATTTTTCTGGCATGAATGAAGATACATTCATTCATTTTCTGAACCTGCTTTATCATCACTAGGGGTCACGGGGGTCGCTTGGAGCCGATCCCAGCTACATAGGGGCAAAGAGATATAATACATGTTAAATTAAAGATTTTTCAATACAGGAAAAAAATGTCAGACTCCTAACAACCAAAGCAAAAAAAAAAAAAAAAAAAAAAAAAAAAAAAGGACCCACCCCCCCTCAAAAAAAGAGCAAAACAAGGACCATTGATTTACTGCTTTTAGAGCCCCACATGATACAAAAAATGAAGTGAGTGTTGGTTTGCAGAAGAAGTTGGAGGGTTTTTGAGTTGTGGAAGTAGGTGATAAAGGGGCCCCATGTGTTATACCTTTTAAAGAAAAGACCAGTGTCGTTATTGACTTTATTTTTCCTTCTTGATCCCTGGATTCCCTCTAGTTTTTGGTCCAGTGCCTTTTTTTTTTTTTTTTTTTTTTTAAATCTATCCTTTTGATAGTCAGTGGGTGGTGGTTTTTACCCAAACCACCTTTTAGAACCTGTTTCTGGCCAGTATTTGTGTGGGGTTTTTCCAGTTAGTTTCCCTTAATTCAGTCCCAAACCTTCACTTCGTATATGGGAAACCTAACAATGCTGAAGCTTTAAGATATGCAACACTTGAAGCAACATTAGTGCAGTATGAGCGTTGGTAAAGTCCTTTACAGAAAATGTTTAGTACTTTTGGCTATTTTAATGGATGTAAAAAGACTCTGTACCTGTCCCCCTCCTAATATGATAAATAAACGTTAAATTAACAACAGTATCAACCAACACAATAACACCACCAAGGCCTGCATTTACACAAGAACACTTGGGGTGCTTTCACGCTGCGTATCTGAGTCCGTATCTGTGCATGTTTGACCCAAAGTCCACTTAATTTTATCAATGTAAATGCAAACGTTACATGCTCAAGTACCGTACTCAAGTCCAGCTGAGAAGGTAGTCCTGGGTACATACTGCGTTGACTTCAGTCCGGTAAATAGAGGGTATGCATGTGACGTCACCGCGGTTACGTCCACTGAGTGACGGAAAGAGGGAGAAAGAGGGAGATGAGTAGCGGCTTTGGCTAGTTTACTGTGAAAACTTTAGAACATTCTAAAAATTGGGGAAGAGCTGTTGTGCCATTGATTGCATGAATAGGTTTAAAAAGCACTCGGAGCTATCGTTTTAGCGGCGACCTAAAGCCAAAGACAGAAGAAGCAAATGGATCGCTGCAATTCACAGAAATAACTGGAATCCAGGCAACGAAACCTGGATTTGTGGTTGCCATTTTGTCGGGTAACGTTAATTTATGCTGTGTTCTTGTGTAAAATCATACCTTAAATTCCATATCGTTTTGTCGTATGTGCATTCCCTCTATTGCAGTGTGAAAGCGATCTGTGCCTGACAACGGATGTGGCCTAAACACCACACCGACAACGGAAGTTAAGTAATTGCCACGAGACCATAGACTGCGCTCCTGTCGTCTCCTGAAAAAGCTTCAGATCTGTATGGTACAGGCTCGCCTTACTGACTGAACCACTCGGTGTTATATCAGGGACAACTAAAGTCACTCTTCTTCACCTTGCCTCAAACAGGCTAACAGACAAGTATTGCCGCCATTGTAGACAAATGAACAGAACATTTGCTCGGTTGATGACGTAAGGGTTTGTCTTCTGACTTCCGCGTTTGTTGGCTAGCAACAGAATTCCCTCCACACTGCCACCTACTGTTTCAACGCAATAGAAGCAGGCTATTGTCCACACATTGGTTAAGCTAGGCTATATGATTAAAAGAGGCAATGTTTCGACCTACCGTCTCTTTCCTGTCTCTCGCATTTTGCCTTTTGCCCTACGCATTGTACGAAGGTGGGATGTACAGACAAATAAGTAGAAGAAAATCTTACTGGATATATTCAGTTTCTCCTTAATCTGACACCAGCAGTTGGTCTTCTTACTCGCAACAGCGAACAGCGTCGACCTCTCCTCCACCATGCTGATAAGTTGCTCTTCGAGTCCTTTGCTCCACAGATCCATGATCCAAAAATTTTCCAAAAAAGTTGCCCAAATGATGTGTTGAGGTTGTATGTTGACATGTCTGTGCCTTGCTGTTTATCATTGTCCCTTCTGGTCTTCTCGTTCACGGATTCGCTAGTCAAGGGCTATCGCTCCACCAATCAGATTGGTCAGACTGAACAACCGGGTAACGGCCGATTACACATGGTGAATCTGCTGAAAAGAATGGTGATGGCATTAACAATGGCCGATTGCTCCGAACACACCAAACAGACCCATGTCACCGACCTCGCCAGACTGCCCGATGATGTCTGACCACCGAAAATTGAGTTGGTGTGTTTTCGCCCTACCATAAACACACTGTTAAATACTTGGAAGCAAGGGATTGTGGTTGTATTTTATAAAATTAAGCTCACAAAAAGCAGGTACTTGCCACCATGTACGATCATTCAGACCCTGAAGATGCGCCAAAATCAGTTTAATTTGGGATACACTGCAAAAACTCCAGATTGTCACTTGAAATTTTCCCTTTCTTAAAAATTTGTCTTAAATTAAAGAATAATGCACTTTTCTCAAGACTACCTAAGCCAGTTGATTTTACAAGATTAAGAATATTCACCTAGTAAATCTATGCAAATCAAAGAACTACCGTCATTCTTTGCACTCCTGTTTACACACCCTCACACCTCATGCAATGGCCCTAAATAAATGCAGGTTTTTTTTTTTATCCTGATGGGAGTTGTAGTCCTAAGTGTATTTCCCCAGACAGCTAGAGGTCATCAACTTCACGGCCGACACCGCCTTTAACCCACATACCCTTGTGGTGTGTAGATGCAGGGAAGCTCTTATGACTTAATATTGATCAAAATTTGGGCAAGCTGTACTAATTTCATCAAAATGTATGGATACTATTTTATTTACCAGCGAACGTTTCAAGGATTGTCTCATATTTAGGCTGACATAAGTGTGTAATTTCAGTCTTTTTCCATCCTTTTGCTGGACAAAAATGAGCTGTGAAAATAGAGTATAATCTTTTTATATTTTTATTATTATTTTTTTAAGATTTGATAACAACCTGCTCTTGCGTTTGCTTAAAAACACTTGTATTTTATGTGAAAGTGGTTTAGTGCAGAGATAAAGTAAGTCTGGTTTGATTGACAGACCATCTAAAGAGGGGGAAAAAAAACAAAACAGAAAGGTGCAGTACTACTTATGGCCAGTGGAGGACATGCTTTCCTCAGACTGGAAGCAGAATATATGGTTTTATGAAGCCTCATACACACCACTCTATCCCATCAGGAAGTACTTGCATTAAATGTAGATGTATTATGCACCGACCACAAACAAGGAAGGGTTATATAGACTAATAAATGATGATATCGCATATTAATTAAGAAAAATTGGAGTGGTAGTTCTTTATGTACTAAGCTATATATACTGTTAATGTGTTTACACTAGAAATATGACAGAATTAAATTACATTTAAGGAGACAAATGAATGGCTTTGTATGTAATTACACAAGTATTAGCAACAGCCTTGACCTGTCATCTTCTGTAAACACCACCTTTTGTTTTTTATTTTATTCTTTTTAGCCTGGTTCCCTCCCACAAAGTGAATTTGATGTTGGTCAGATGCAGATAAGGAAACCTTTTTTTTTTTTTTTTTTTTTTTTTTTTGCTTTCAGGTCACGAAGCAAAAGTATATGAATATTAATGTACCTGCATGCTATGAAAATTAACATACAGTCAACAGCATATCAAATAACTGATTCTATATAGTCCAATCTTGTAAGTGACTTTGGAGTTTGCACAATATGTCCACTGTCCTTATCCAGATATTTTTATTTCATCCTTTATTCACCCAATATTGTCACTGTTTGTTTCTCCCAGTAAAGGAAAACCACTTATATGGCTCAAAATTTTTGGCATTTTTACCATTTACTTTGCATTAGTATCATGTACTGTTTCAATCATTTGCCTAAAGTGCCTGTTTTGGGTCTTTCCATACAGGAATATATGAAATGTAGTGATCCGTTCGTACCCAGTGATGAATGATCTCAGTAAATAATTTCCATCATACAACTTTATAATTCTATTCTACATCTTGGGGGCAAAACCTACTGTTTTTACTCCACTTTTCCTGTCCATCAAAAACCATATCTCCAATTGTGTTGATTTTGAGTGTTTGTGAAACTAAAGGATGAAGGGTTCCTTTAGGGGTTGAGTTTCAAATCCTTCTTGTTCCTAAGTTTACCTGAAGTCAATAAAACCCCTCTTGACCGGCCTGTCTTTCTACACAAAACTTTTCAGGGATGTGATTCTTACAAGACAGCAACACTACAAACATATGATCTATAGAGCACCAACCTTGACCCTTTTATCAGGCAAGTGACTATTTTTGGTCATTTCTGGACACATAAGACTGACAGCAACAGTTACAGTGAGTCAACAATCTCAGGTCCATTGTGGTCTCCAGGGTTTGTAAGGTCCACCTCTGCATGAACAGTGAGTGTACCTGCTTTGTTCGGTACCATGAAGTAATGGTACTAATGTAAGGAATGATATTCAAAGGGATGATGTGGATCAGCACTTATGATGTTCTACACTGGATAAAATCAAAATCTCACCAATTTCTAGTCAAAATATCTCATCACACTTAAAATAAGACATAATCACCTAAAAAGTAACATTTCAGTGAGATATAAGAACTTATTTGTAGACAACAGATCTTGAAAATCTTATTTCAAGAACTTTTAAAAAGATAATTTTCACTTCTGTCGGCAGATTATTATTTTTTTTGGCTTAATTCAAACAAAAATATCGTATTCATTTTTTTTAAAAAAAACTTGTTCTTAAAGGGGCATTTTTTCCAGTATAATGTTCCAACATACATGTTCCTTTCACCTTATGTGTTTTTCTTGTATTTTTATATATACTACTTGGATTTTTTTTTTTTTTTTCCACATATGGGCAAGGAACCAAATATGGCAACTTCATTCATGCATTCATTTGTTTTGAGCAGAAGAAAGAAATTAACATTTTTTGTGTACTAGGAACTAATATCTGAGCAAATACATTAATAAAGATGATCAAGACAAAATAGTAATTGCCATGAACACTTGTAATAACAAAATAAATTCAATTTGCACTGCTCAAAAAGGAGTGGGAAGAAGAAGTTGTTAAACCCCACCCCCTTGACCTTAATTTTTCTTTTTTTTTTTTTTTTTTTTTTACATGGTAATAGAAAATTTTGAAAAAAATTCACAAGTAATAAAGTTTTCTTTTGTTCTCCAATAACAAGATAGAAGAGTATTTGGGTGGCCTATAAAGGGTTAAAAATGCACAGCAGTAAAATGCAACATACTCATTTTTTCCCTTTTTTTTCCCCCACAAGTGTACTTATTTTTTCAAAGAAAATAGTCCCTTTACAACAAATAATTAATACAGTTAATATACAAAAAATGATATAGGTGCAAAACATAATTATCGCTGTAAGGCTCATATTCAATATAACAAACATGACAGGGCAGTAACATGCATTATAGTTGGTACAGTCCAAGACATAAATCATTTTTATCATCCTTAGAGGTCACTGATGGTACAAGAGTTCACTTAGTGGTCTCAGAGTGAGACGCGTTTCAAATAAAACAAAAAACAAAACAGACGTATACTAAATACATTGCAATACTCGTTTGTTGATGGACATATTCAAAGAGCATGCCTCCGATACTTTCCTCCCCTTTTAAGAACACCATAAAAGATCTCCACATTATCTCAAAGATGAGAGATTTACCCTTTAACATAAAGGTGAGTTTTTCCAGTGGTAGTGTTCAACAGTCCTGTAAGCCATGCACTAACACTTGGTTTAATAGTGGATTTCCAACATTTGGCTATGGTATATTTAGCTTGTAGCATACATAAGGTGATCATACATTTGTTGGTCTCAAGGTTATAATAGTTTTGGATTTTTAATTATAGTTTAGTTTTAATTAGTTTTGACTTTTTTTCCCTCTAATTCAGTTAGTTTAAATTAGTTTTTAGAGCAGGTTTGCTAGTTTTTATTATCATTTTTTTCTGAATGCTTAGTTTTAGTTTAGTTTAGTTTTTTAGTATTAGTTTTAGTTATTTCATATATTTTATCTTCCTCACCATCCTATTCAAAGAAATTAGTGAGGTGCGAATCAGCAGGTTACTCTGGACACTTTATTTAGGGGTCGGGTTAGGGCAGCTCATTGACTGAGAAGAGACACAAACACATGTACAGTACAATGTATAAATTCCCTATAGCAGGTTGGGGGGGATGATCCATACACAACGTCACTTACGTGAAAACAGTGTGAAGATGTGCAAAGCGTGAGAGGAGATGCACAAAGCAGCCAGCAGTAAACCAGATAGAAACATACATAACCCAGCTAATCAGCAGTTAAAGCAGATAGAAACATATATAAACCAGCTAACCCGCAGTAAACCACATACAAACATATATAAACCACTTATAAACATATATAACCCAGTTCCTCATCAGTAAACCACACCTTAGCAGATATCTCATTTCTTAATCATCTCCAGTTCCATTATTAGCCAACTTGGCTTCATTTCAGTTCAGCTACCTGTAGCTAGTAATGTCAAACTTTTTTTTTTTTTTAACATTACAACAGGTTCCATACCTCTGTAATTGGATTAGTTTGCATCCTCCTCTTTTCTCCTCTTCTAAACTGTGCAGTTAAGGTCTTGGAAGGCCTTTTCATGGCGATAAACGCTCCAGTTTTTACCTGGATGCTAGTTTAACACTGACACTGTCATTTAGCTCCACTCTGTCTCACACACACACACACACACACACACACACACACACACACACACACACACACACACACACACACACACACACACACACACACACACAGTGAGTGGAGAGAAAAAAAACAAAAAAACAAAAAAAACCCGACCCCACTCATCACTTAAGTAAATCCCAGACAGGACTGTGCTGCTGTGTCCCAGCTTTAGTCTGTATGTTCCAGGTAGAGTGGGGACCAGAAGACGACTGGAAACCACCAGTGACCAGACATGACAGGCTGTGTAGTGCCGTATGGTGCTGCTAGCTAAAACTGCTGGAGCAAAATAAATCACTTTGATATCAATCCGACATTGACAAAGATGAAAACGAAGGGAATTTTATCCATAATTTTTATGTTTTAGTTAGTTTTATAAGCTCACAATACAGTTTCAGTTATCTTTTTTTTTTTTTTTTTTTTTTTTTTCAGTTAACGAAAATGTTTTTGCAATTTTAGTTTTCGTCATTTCGTTCGTTTTCATTGGTGATAATAACCTTGGTTGGTCTCGATAAGGTTATGATTCACAGGAACAAAACCAAAGATACAGTTTGGCATCTATTAATAATTTTATACCAGTAACATGAAAAATCATATCTATTACTTCACTCCAAAAAGCCTGGATTTGTGGGCAGTCCCATATGCTGCAACATACTCATTAATGCAAATGTATAATTAAACAAAAACATGTGTAATAATGTTTTGCTTTGATTTGTCTTATTTTGGTTCATTTTGCTGACAATCCTAGATAAGATTATGATTGTAAAACACAGTATTTTCAGTGTGATGCTAGTATTTTTTAGTAAAGCATCTAGACCAGGGGTGTCAAACATGAGCCCCAGGGGCCAAATGCAGCCCACCAAAGGGTCCAGTTCAGCCCCTGGGATGTTTTTGCAAAGTGTAAAAATTCTAGTCTTGAATTGATTTAAGCAAAAAAAAAAAAAAAAATTACCTTGAATTAAGGAAAAAATCTGGAATTAAGCCCAAAAAAAATCTTCAAGTAAAAAATCTTTAATTGAGCCAAAAAAAAATCTTCAATTAAGTAAACAAATCCTTAATTAAGCAAAAAATCTCAAATTTAACAAAGTCTTGAATTAAGACAAAAAAATCTTCAATTAAGTAAAAAAAATCTTCAATTAAGCAAAAAAAAATCTTCAATTAAGCAAAAAAAAGCTTCAATTAAGTAAAAAATCTTCAGTTAAGCAAAAAAAATCTCATTTAGCAAAAAATCTTGAATTAAGCAAAAAAAAATTCAATTAAGTAAAAAAAAAATCTTCAATTAAGCAAAAAAAAATCTCAAATTTAGCAAAAAAACTTGAATTAAGCAAAAAAAAAAAATCTTGAATTAAGCAAAAAAAAACTTGAATTAAGTCAAAAAAGTAAAATTAACAACTTCATTTTTTTCTTTGTTTTAGTGCAAAAAATAACATTAAATTATGAAAATATTTACACTTACAAACTATCCTGTAACACTAAAATGTGAATAACCTTAACAAATATGAAGAACCTGAAATGTCTAAAGAAAATTCAGCCCAATTTTAACAATTTTTCTTCTTGTTCCTCAGTGTTTCAGATCTTTGTAGATCTGATCCATAATGCACATGTAGAAATGATAAGTTGAGGAATAATATTGTTAAAATTGCACTAAATTTTCTTGTTTTTTAATTTAAATTTCTTTTTTTTTTGGATAGTTTATAAAAGTATTTTCGTAATGTTTTTTTTTTTTTTTTTTTTTTTTTACACTAAAACAAAGACAAAAATTTGGAGTTGTCATTATTTATAGGTTATTATGTTATTATTTTTCTGGTCCGGCCCACTTCAGATCAAATTTAGCTGAATATGGCCCCTGAACTAAAATGAGTTTGACACCCCTGATCTAGACGCCTCTGTCTCGATGTTGTAATTTCACCGCTGTTCTGTCCTTGCCGGAACAGGGACTCTAGTTCTTCCTGAGGTGCATACTCTTTCCTATTTATACCTAGGTTGTAAGTGAGACACAACATAAAGGCCATCACTGGTGAGGTTTTTGTGAGTTCACCCTACACTCCCCACACTATGGAATAACCATCTTTTCCCACACAGGTGTAATCCACAGTGGGATGAACTTGCTGTGGTACAACATGCAGATGACGCACACTCCGAGACCTCCATCGAACTCCTTTATGAAGTAGAGTGAGGACAATTTTCCTGCTGAAAGGTGGTCTACCTGGAAGGCCGGGGCTCCCTGCCAGCTGCATGTCATTTCTATCAAATGTGGCCGGGTCTGTCAATTAAGAAAACACAGGGCAATCTGTGGCCGCTGAAAGAGATCCCTTTGGCCTGCTCCCAGGCTGAGAGACGGCCTTTTGTTCCCAGGCATGTCTCACATACTTTCAGAGCCCAGATAAGCTCAGGCTTCATGAAACCCCGCATTATATTTGCCCACTGTAATGTCTCTGTGGGGTCAGGGAATATGGGGAAGCACTGTCGGCAAAAAGGTAATATCCCCCCCCCTCCTGCACACGAATAATGGGGTCAGGAATAGAAGCCACAGGTTAGGTGGTCCTGAGGCCAGGCTGAGGGACTTTTTGCTGAATGATCCCCTCCTTCTACGTGCCCACCCTCGATCCTTTTTTTTCCTCGGACGCAAACTGCAAAACAAGCAGGCAGCTTTAGCCGTTTCCTGAAATCGGATAAACAGGTACTCTATGCCTGGATCTGCCAGGACACTGGGGGAAGGGAATTTGTTTTAGCGCAAGCCCGGACCACCCACGGACACAAACAGGTACATCAAGGTGGGATGAAATATAAGAAGAAAGGGAGGGCGAAGGGGAGAGGGAGGGCTGGAGTCGACGTGCAAGGAGAATGGACTTTCGGGATGACTTGTGGTTCATCATAAAATATGCACAGTAACAAACACAGCAAATACCAGGCATTCTTTACACAGATGTGTTTTCCAACTCACCCAGAAAAGAATTGATGCAGTGGTCAGGTTTTAGAATTGAGATTTGGCTCTCATTTGTGTGTTTTTGTATGTCAAATACAAATAATTATGTTGCACCATATTATTATATGAGATGGTACAATCAAACAATAAGATCAAATCACTAAAAAGTAAGGGATAACATGAAACTAACAGGTTTATTTTTCTAGCTTAACCCGCTTTCTATACAGCTAAGAAATCCATAACACTGGTCGACAACAAATTTATTGTTTAAGTTTTTTGAGCTGATTTAGGATAATTTTGGTGTGCTGAATCCAAAAATCACATTAATTTTGCTCAATCAGGTCAGCTTTCTGAACTATGCTACATATTGGCTTTTTAACATTTTTGCTTACATTTATGGGCATTTTCACATCATATGATACAAAATTCTTTCATATTTCTTGCAATAAACGAGTTCTGAAGATTTTACTTTTGCCAATTTATGATTGTGTTTTTTTAATATTACAGGTAAATGAAATGGCTTCGACTAGAAGATCTTGCAAAAACAAGCCTGACGTATTCTGCTACATCTGCGGTGAATACACCATTGTACCTTACAGGAATCAAGTCACAAGTTTCATGAAGTGTGCTTACCAATCTTATTTTGGTATTAAACTTGATGACCAAGATAAAGTTTGGGCGCAGATTGTGAGAAGATCAAATTTTTCAAAATCAAATTGGCAAAAAACACCTGACCTGATTGAGAAAAACAGATGTAATTTTTGGATTTAGCGGTGCAAAATGGTCCGAATTCAGCTGAAAAAACCTAGGCAACTTGCAAAAAACATTTTTTTGTAACCCAGTGTAATGTGACCAAATATGTTGATGTAAACTATTTTATTTGGAAGTGATTTTATTTCCTCAGTAAAAGTCTGTTAGCATCTGAGGCTAAGGTTTGATGCTAAAGCCAAGACTGTAAACTGGAGTATTTCAATTCTTTTGCCCCAAAGGCACCCATGTTTTTTGATTGATTGATGTATTTATTTCGAATATGAATGTCAAAACGGAAGAAAATAAAACACTTCACATAAGACATAGGACATATATTACACATTTGAAAAGCAGTGAGAAGAAGTATAACTTAAAAACTCCCACCCCTTCTCCTTATATAATTAATAACAATAATAACCTTCTTAGTCTAAGCATATCTATACTACAATATGACTGATAGTTATTAAATAATTTGGTTTCAGGCTTTATATTATTATGAACAAATATAATATGATTTACATAAACACATAATACAAGGTAAGGAGGTAATAACACATATATAAATACATATTCATACACAGATCTATACATACACAAATGCGAGTAAATATTGGACCCATTTTCCACAGATCATAAATCTTCTGCACATTCTGACATGAAATAACATTTTAAGACATGCAAAATCAGGAGTAAATGTACTTTGAGTCTTTTTTCGTTTTCAGCAGTGAACTCTCGTGAGATTTTGTAATGCAAATCTTATCTGGGAGAGGTAAAACGATAAGCGATTATTATGGTAAAGTGTCAGTTATGCCCATTTAGCAGACAAGAACCCACAGTGCATCATTTTTACTCCTCGACCCAGGGGTATTGTAATTGTTTTGTTTGTCTGTCCATTCAATAACATAATCACATTATCTGAAGAACACTTTGAGATCTGCACTAATTTTTCTTTTTTTTTTTTTTTTTTTTTTTTTTTTACTGTGGAAGCATCTTGGCATGGAACGGAAGCCTATTGAAAATAAATGACCCTGACCTACTTTTTCAAGGTCAAATGGTCTTGTGCCGTTATAATATGAGTACTTTCTAATGTAAATGTTTGTAATAAGTTTTATGTCAAGACAATCTAGTGTAAATTATAGGGCAGTAAGTTTCAACAGAATCTTATACTATATTTGGCCGAGGAGGATTAAAAGTTAAAAGCATGTTATGTTTGTATAAAGGAGCAAGGAACTCTCCCACAACTAAAGCGGTAGTATTGCAAAGTTGTGGTGCAGCTGTTCATCCACAGACTGAGGTTGGAATTGTCTGGTGTTCCGTCTTTGAATTTTTCCTCCATTAATTAGATCTCAGGTTGAATAGAAGCTCTGATGTTTTGGCAAATGTTGTTGTATTATATTAGATGGGACAATCAAACAATATTATAACATCAAGTCAATAAAGGATTTGTGTAATCTTGTTTTGTGTGTTTATGTTAAATGGCAATAATTTAGCATGTCCTGTCAACGCTGATTTGTGTCAAAGCTGAAATAAATATGCTTTTAATAAGCTGTTTTATTGCAGAAAGGTACGATTGACAGTCACATGGCCAACAGATTAAACAATTACACACGGACAGAAGTTTTATTCACAAATTATTCATTTTACTTGTTACCTCCACCAGGAGCTATTGTGATCACTTTGCTTTGTGTGTTTGTTTGTTTGTTAGCAACTTTATGGAAAAACTATTCCAGCCATCTTTACCAAATTGTCCCCACAGATAGGCCTAGGCCCTGGGACCAACCCATTAAATTTTGGGCCAAGTAGGCCAAAGTTCAAGGTCACAGCAAGGTCACAAAATCTCAAATGTTCCTATCTCTCATCACTGAGCAATTTCTGAAAATTCATAAAAAATTCAAAACGACTCCGATTAGCCTCCAATTTGATCCACCCGTAGCTTATAACAATATCTTGTATCTGGTACAAAATTGTCCACATTCACTGTGGAATGTGGACTCTGTGGACATTTCAATTTAACACTGAAAATCCTATTTACGACACATTTTTCATTACAACTCATCAAATATTGATTGGAATTTAATCTAATTTGACATGCACATGACTGGTACCAAGGTTCAACTTTTTTTGCTGAATGGAACAACCTTGAAACTGTTTAATTTAAAAAGAAATAGTTGATCCACACATGCACACCGTTTGGGATACTTGGCGGAGGTTTGCGTTCTCTGAACACTTGTATTTTACATTAGTTTCAGTGGGAATAGAAGTGTGCACATTCCTAAAAATAAAAAGTATTCTATCACGAGAAAAAGTCTTGCATTTAAGTAATAAGTGTCTTTGTGTACTTAGAAAAGCGCTATATAGAATTAATTTATAATAATAATAATAATAATAATAATAATAATAATAATAATAATAATAATAATAATAATAATGATGATGACGAGGATGATGATGACGATAATAATGACGATAATAATAATAATGATGATGATAATAAGATATACAATCAGCCAAATATCATAATGTTGTAATGGAACATATTGAGCTATTTTATCATTGTAGGTTAGTTCAGTTTCTATCAGTGCTTATTTTTTTTTAAAACTATTAATCTGTGAGGTGGATCTGCATAAAAAAAGTCATTATGTATGATGAATTTCAAGGAGAAAAGGTATAAAGAGACACTTTGAAGCACAATTACCTCAGCTGTGTTACTGACCAGCATTAACATGGTTTTATAAGACAGGATATATGTATTTTAAAGGTTGTTCAAGTCAGAAATGCATGTCAGATCACCCCAAAAGGAATCCCTAACACATGGATTTGAATGGTTTAAAGAAGAAATGCAGACAAGAGTTAAATATATTAAAATATACACCATATGTCTTCAAATTCTTGCTCTTTAATATAAATGGTGGCTATAGTTGCTCACATAGTCATTTTCTTCACCATTGTCAGCAAATTGTCCATGCAGGAGTGAGGTATTTAACGTCCAGCCTGGGTGTGGTTCCACTAGATAGGTTTAAGACTATGCTGAGTGCTCTTGAAAATTAGTTTTTTGGCAACTTCCTGGGATGCACAGTCTCCCAGCAAGCCACCAAGGCTTTGTCAAGACCGCGCTGGTTTAAGCTTGCAGCTTTTCAAGCCTCCCATTATGCCTGACTCAGTCGGGCAGAAAGCGAAAGAGCCTTTTCTGCAGTCATGTGGGCATACTGGCATTATACACAGTTCAGTATTAGATATTTGTGAGTCATATAAACAGAAGGGAGGGCACCGAGGCTTCTTGGAGGGAAAAAAAACTTTATAATTGGGGAGTTATATAAGTGTCCAAATCCTCCTCCAAGGATTTAATTTTTCCCCCATTGTGTGTTTTTAAAAAGCAGGAAGACCTCACAGTGGAGGTGACAAATCCTCTGACACAGAAATCACAGAGGTACAGTTTGACGACTGGAGGAAAAGGAGATGTATTTAATTTTCTCCCACAGTTTGTACTTATGTGAATTTATGTGAATGTTTGTTTTAGGGGCAACAGCAAAAAAATCTGCCCTAAAATTCAAAGCAGGTTAATTATATATTTTCTGCCACCAGGGGTCTCTCAGTCAAAATAACCAATGTGATATCATGAACTGCGTAAATATAAAGCATGTCATGATAACACGCCACTTTTAATTGGTTTGTTATCAGTATGCATTATAAGCTTTCCACGTGTGGTCACGTTACGTCAAATACCACATGGTTAGTGGTTATGGATATGTAAACTGGAAATCTTGGCGTAAATTGACATGAGATCAAATGGCGATGAATAACAAGCGAAAGGATGAAAATGTGGATGTATAGCATGCCAAATGCCATAAGAATTTACGTGACATACAACGCGATTTCATGAGATCAGTCTGAAATAACATAGTTTGATGTTAAGCTATCTGATATCACTTTTATTGGTAAAGTAAATTTTGTTCGTATTACGTTGAGTGCAATTTTACTCTCATGAAACAAATGGAAGTTGTATTACCAGCAGTGCTTCATAAATATACTTTTAATTTCAACTGTTTTATCTGTTTCTGGAATGATTATTTTATGATTTATTCTTGATTCTGACTTTGTTTTCCGGAAACGTTATTAAAAATTATTACTCTAATCAGTTAGTTTGTCTACAATTTTACTTCTAAATGCTGATATTTGGATTTCACACTTTGTGCAGCTCATTATGCTTCCACCTGCATTGAAATGTGCATTATATATAAAGTTTTCCTAACAATATGACACCATTTAAAGGCGACCAAATGAAATGGACAGAGATGAATAAAATAAAACTTTTTATACAACATCGTAGTTAATAGGTTAACAAACTGATTTGACAAAGAAAAAAGGGTAACTTTGAAGGTAAAATAATAAAAGCAAGTGCAGAGAGGTTAAAACAATACTGTTAGCCTCGTAGCATAATTACCCAAGTCATACACAAGATAGACGAAAGTAATGGGACACATTGAATTCAGGTGTTTCTTTTCTAACAGGGGTCTGGGATCGAAAACAGTAATGATAAATGCCATAATATAGTTTTATATTGTGATAAATATCATACTGATGATTATTAAAATTGATGTTTATATCTCAAATTGGCATGAACAAGAGATCTTACAAACTGTAGCCATGATGTGTTCCAGTATTTTTGTCTAATAGTTTGTAAACATTAATGTTTCCTTCAAGTTTAATGGGAGATTTTTATTCCTAAGTGAGATGTGAAGAAAGTAAATGCTTAGTTGTGATAGAAAAGTATTATTTACAGTCAGAGCATGAAAAATATTTTAGAAATTTAGAGGTAGAACATTTAAGATCATAGTCATGGATAAAAAAATACAAAATAAAAACAATCTGTGAGATATTAAGTAAAACCCATCTGAGGCATTTTGGAAGCAAAGATAATTTATACAAAACTAACCAATGCAATGATATTTATCACAATATAAAACTATATTGTGACTTTTGTCATTATTGTTTTGCATCCCAGTCCCCTGTTAGAAAAAAAACCTGAATTCAGTGTGTCCCAATATTTTTGTCCATATAGTTTATAAACATCAATATTTGCTTAAACTTTAATGGAATATTTTTTCTTCTTCAGTGAGATGTGAAGAAAGTAAATGGTTAGTTGAGGTCGAAAACTGTTATTCACAGTCAAAGCATGAAAAATATTTTCGAAATTTAGAGGTAGAACATTTAAAATCAGTCATGGATAAAAAACAAA
Source organism: Sphaeramia orbicularis (assembly GCF_902148855.1). Lineage (NCBI taxonomy): Eukaryota > Metazoa > Chordata > Actinopteri > Kurtiformes > Apogonidae > Sphaeramia > Sphaeramia orbicularis. The sequence goes on along the minus strand of NC_043975.1, from coordinate 11,065,298 downwards.
CAAAAAAACAAAAAACAAAATCAGTGTTGAGAGAAATTAAGTAAAAACAATCTCTAAGGCAATTTGGAAGCAAAGATAACAATTTATACAAAACTATAACCAATGCAATGAAATTTATCACAAAATTAAACTACATAATGTAATTTGCGATTATTGTTTCGTAGTCCAGACCCCTGTTAGAAAAGAAACACCTGAATTCAAAGTGTCCCAATACTTTTGTCCATATAGTAGACTTAGATTATATCAAAATGTTTACAATAGTTAGAGAAATACATAACTTTGCATATTGTTAGCCTTATAGCTTAATTGTCTAAGTACACAATGACATACACTAGTAAGTAATGTGTAACAAACACATACTGGAGTAAATGATGAAAGTATCTTGATTGTAACTGAGTAGAAATCATCCTTTTAAATCTACTAGAAGTACCAACAGTCATCACATTTATTTTCCTGAAACTGTCCCACTTTAGCCTCCTTTCAGACATTCAGGTCTATTTAGGCTCATACACCCTTGTGAAGCTTTGTTATGGTGCTCTTCTTCCTTCTGTAGCCTCCCCCCAATTATAAACTGTATAGATTTCCCCATGGTGAGTCCCTGTCCTCTGTTCAGATCTACAGCGTGCACGTATATATCCGCTCCGTTACTGTGTGTGTGTGCGTGCACGTGCGGCTCCCTGTTGGCTCAGATGCCTGGGTTTGTACAGTGTGTAAATCTGGGGCTAGTCGGGTCGCTCAGGCATGACCTGGACTATGTCGGGTCTTGTCTTCTGAGCGCCTCCAGCAGTGTTCCCCTCCTCAGCTCTGACCAGCCAGCCTCACAAACAAGGATTTAGGTCATCTCAGCCCCCCTGCATCAGCCGTGAGTTTGTTACCGTGGATGGGATTCACTGCCTCTGATGATCTGTGGACACCAGACTTTAATATGTTTACAAGAGACGTTTGCACACACTACTTGTTTTTTGCCTGGTGGTTTCATTTTTAATGTACTTTTGTAGTGTTTTAAGTTTCTTATACTGCCTGTACACTTGGATACAGTAGCATAAAGGAATCATTGAAATCCTTCTAAATCACAGGTGTCAAACAAGGTTATTATCGTTAACGAAAACTAATGAAATAACGAAAACTAGAATTGTAAAAACATTTTCATTAAAATGAATAAATAAACTGAAATATATAAAAACTATAATTAAAGGGGAAAAAAAACAATAACTAACTGAAACTGTATTGTGTGCTTACAAAACTAACTAAAACATAAAAATTATCAAAAAAATTCCCTTAGTTTTCGTCTTTGTCAATGTCGGATTGATTCGAAATTAGTTTATTTCGCTCTAGCAATTTTAGCTATCGACACCGTACGACACTTAACTGTCCATCACTTGTGGTTTCCAGTCGTCTTCTGGTCCCCACTCTACCTGGAAACATGGAGACTAAAGTTGGGAGAAAGCAGCAGAGTCCTGTCTGGGATTTATTTGAATACGACAGCAAGGAAGATAAAAGTTATAAAAAACTAAGCAGATAGATAAAACTAAGCATTTAGAAGAAAATGAAAACTAATAAAAACTAGCAAACCTGCTCTAAAAACAAATTAAAACTAACTGAATTAGAGAAAAAAAAAGTCAAAACTAAATAAAACTAAACTAGAATGAAAAATCCAAAACAATTAGAACCTTGGTGTCAAACATACGACTCGCGGGCCAAAACCGGCCCACCGCAGGATCCAATCCAGCCTGTGCGATGAATTTATGAAATGCAAAAATTACGCTGAAGATATTAACAATCAAGGATGTTAAAATGATTTTAGTTCAGGTTCCACATTCAGACCAATTTGATCTAAAGCAGTATCGTATAGTATATAGCAGTGTTTTTCAACCTTGGGGTTGGGACCCCACATGGGGTCGCCTGAAATTTCTAGTACTGATAAAAATTAAAAAAGAGTTACTAATAGAAAATATAGGATGAGTTGACAGAGACAATCCCAATCCATAAAAGACATGACAAACTCTGAAACTGAAGCACTGTGATTCTGTTTATCTGTCAAATGTTCATTGTGGTCGGTTTCAGATGCTGCAGCTCTTTCATAATTCATAGTTTGAGTTCTTGTTTGTTCAGTATTAATTGTCAGCCTTGTAAGTCCAAGCTGGACTGACTGTACATATCCTGACCAAGGAAAATAAAATTCTCACTTTGAGCAGTAATCTACACCTGGCTTTACTGCCTCCGTCCATAATAATATACATTATATAGACTAAATTTCATCTAAAATTAACGTTATAGCAAACTATTACATGATCAAAGACAAATTAATTTTAGCAAAAAAATGTCTGTTTTGAATGTTTGGGGTCGCCACAAATTTGTGATGTTAAAATGGGGTCACGAGCCAAAAAAGGTTGGGAACCACAGCTATATAGTAACATAGTCGTAGACAAAAACACTGGTTTATGTTTATCTACAAAGCTTTGCCAGGTAAACTCCCAAAATACCTCGGTAATCTTCTTTTTGTTAACTCTAGTAGTTCATATTTACATTCCCCCAAGTGGTTGCTTTTGACTGTTCCCCAAGTTCTGACAGACTTACCTCGCACCATAGTCGTGGAATAATCTTCAAAAAATTGTAAAACTACATACATTCATTTCTATTAATGATTTTAAAAGTATCATGGAGAATGCAGTGAAGGAGGAATGTGACTGTTTTTCTTGATGCCATTACGGTTGAATAGTTGTTACTGTTCATTGTTCATTGTGTATCATGTATGTGTTTTATGTTTGGACTTTGTATGGCTTCTACCTTGGTCAGGTCTCCCTTGCAAAAGAGATTCTTAATCTCAATGGGACTTCCTGGTTAAATAAAGGTAAAATAAAAATAAATAAAATAAAATAAATAATAATAATAATAATAATAATAATAATAATAATAATAATAATAATAATAATAATAATAATAATAATAAAATCGCCTACAAATAATGATTACAAATTTTTCTCTCTAAAAAAGGTAAAATTAAAAAATGCTTACATTTAAAAACTATCCTTTCACAAAAAGAGAAGTAAATGCAATTTAACCAATATTCTGCCTGTTACTATAGGTTTTGTTTATTCATAGATTCCCTATGATCCATAAAATCTGTCAAACAAACAAACAAAAAATCCAGATGCGCAATAGTGTTAAAATTGCACTCATATTCTTTTTTAAGACATTTCAGGTTGCTCATGTTCATGTTTTTAATGAAACTTTGTAAACATAAACATTATTCTAATGTAATTGTGTTTTTGTTTGCACTGTCATTTTACTAGTCCGGACCACTTCAAATCATATTGGGCTGAATGTGGCCCCTGAATTAAAATTAGTTTGACGCCCCTGTTCTATATACACAGAACATCCTTTTTTTTTTTTTTTTTATATCTCTTTCTACACTTAACAGAGGAAGAAGGAAAACTTGAACTACACTCTGTATTTTTCTGCATTAAAAATAGCTCCCATGACCCTTTTAAAGCTTGCTATTTCACATATAATTCACATTTTTACCAGTCACCTTCAAAGTTATCAATATAAAGACACTATTTTTGCTGTCAGTTTGCCGGGATTCACTGCCTCCAATCTGTGGAAGCAGAGTTTCAGATGTCTGAGCTGTTTTTTTTGTCTTGTGGCTTCATAATTTATTTAATACTCTGGGTATTTTGTAGTATTTTGTGCTTAAGTAAGTGGGTCGAGTCAGTCTGAGGCTGAGTTTTCACACAAATACCCCTATGAATACATTGATATTCAGTATAGCCTCATTCCCAACAGGTTTTTAATACATGCTGATAGAAATTGTTGTGATTTTAGGTATGTTAATGTGCATTTTTGTGTTTTTTCAGCACATCACATTCAAAGTTAGTATCACTGAAAAGTCTCTGTTTGTTTTAATAATATGTGCAGTAAATGTTTTTTTTTTTTTTTTAAATGTAATCACTGCTGTATATTTTGTCTTTTAGGGAAGGAAGTGAATACATTACCATTACATTTGATGATATGGAGTTAAAACTGAGGCTGAATTTTCACATGAGCACATGTTTTTGATTCAAACTTTACAGATTTTAAAGGGATAATCATTTTTTCATATCAAAATATATAAAAATGACTAAATGTATGTTATATTTTGCACTGAATTGTGAACATACGTTATATTAAAGATTCCAACTTATGTTAAAACTTAGATTAATCTATAATTTCATTCAGTCTGGTCACCTGGTATCTTTACTGTTCAAAAAAGATGATATATGGTGAATATATCCCATTCCACATGCTACTTGGACGTACTGTATAATAGCATGTCTGCTGCTTTTAGTTATCTTCAGATTGACAGACTCTTAGCTTGTATAAGTGCATGCACATACTAAGATAAAAAAACACACACAATCTTGAATATCATCATACATCTCTCTGGAGGTCTTGCGAAATGTTAGGTACAATCTGTACTGTAAAAAAAATGCTTCAGTAAAGTTTTTTGCTTAATGAGTCTTGAAAAGATGTTTAATTTTTCAAATACATGCACTCCAAAAATCTAAATCTTACCAGGTGTGTTTTTCTCATTTCTTGTCAAAATATCTCATCACACTTAAAATTAGACAATCACCTAAAGAGTAACTTTTCAGTGAGATATAAGAACTTATTTTTAGATAATAGATTCTGAAAATCTTATTTCAAGAAATCTTATCAAGATAATTTTCACTTGTTCCAGTGGCAGATTTTTTTGTTTTGCTTAATTCAAGATTTTTTTTTTTTGTTTAATTCAAGGGGATTATGTCTTATTTTAAGTGAGATGAGATTTTTTTGTCTAGAAATGAGAAAAATATGAATGTGAAGATTGTTTATTGGCATGAATGTCAGTGTTATTTGTTTACTTTGGAAACACGATAGATTTTTTTTTTTTTTTTTTTTACAGAAACAAAATATAAAGTGAAAAAGCTCTTACTGGGTTTTTAGGGGAGATTTTAATGTCATGTTGCACTCCTCTTCAGATGTAGGAGTTTACTGTTGTGAGTTGGGGATCCCATAATTGCCTACATATTTTAGCTTTAGTATAAAAAAATGAATTACATCTAATAATATGTGATTTGTGATTAGGGATGTAACAATATGAAAATTTCATATCACGGTTATTGTGACCAAAATTATCACGGTTATCATTATTGCGGTATTGTTGAAATTGTGCGCTAAATGTTCAAAAAGTACTAATACGCACACTGAAATAATTTAACCAAGTTGTATTTTGAAAAAAACAAAACAAAACAAAACAAAAAAAATAAAATAAAATAATTGGCACAATGTACCTTCTGTTGGCAGGAACATTCAAGTATTAACCATTAGTGGTCTGAGCCTATTTTGGCTGTTTTTAAGTACTTTTGATTTTGCCTTTATGTACTATATACAGAAATGTTTACTATACCCATGTTGGGTATCTTTTTTTTTCAGCACAACTTCATCTATCTCATCTGCCTATTATTTTTTTTCATTTTAACCAACTGTAAAAACCTAAAAGGCCAGAAAACACAAAAATATATAAAATCTGATTTGAAAAATGCATATAATTTATTGCATGAATAACACAAAGATACTTGACAAACCTTTTCAAAGACTTTAAAAGTGAATATTGGTTCAAAATATTAGGTATAGAAAATCAAAATTGTAATAAATTAAAACAATACTCAAATATTTGACATAAAAGCAGATCTTTACATAGGGTTTTTTACGGTGGCCCAGAGGTGCAACAGGCCAAAAAATTATCCACTAGACGAAAAAAATTATCTACTACAAGAAAAAAAAAGAGAACAGCCTAAAAAAATTATCCACTAGATGAAAAAAATTATCTACTACAAGAAAAAAAAGAGAACAGCCTAAAAAAATTATCCACGAGATGAAAAAAAATATCTACTACAAGAAAAAAAAAGAGAACAGCCTAAAAAAATTATCCACGAGATGAAAAAAATTATCTACAAGAAAAAAAAGAGAAAAACAACCCAAAAAAATTATCCACTATAAGGAAAAAAAAAGAGAACAGCCTAAAAAAATTATCCACTAGACAAAAAAATTATCTACTGCAAGAAAAAAAGAGAACAGCCTAAAAAAATTATCCACTATAAGAAAAAAAAAGAGAGCAGCCCCAAAAAATATCCACTATAAGAAAAAAAAACCATCATCCACCTTTTCAATTTCAGTGGCGCTGTTTTCCCGAAAGGTGTCTTGCTTTAAAATTAAGGCCACCACAAAAAATAAAAGGATAGGCTGAAAAATTTTAAGGCTTTCGGCTAATGTGGCTAATGCTAAGGAAGTACCCCACCGGAAGTGGAGGTCGTGCGCTAAAAAATAGTTATTTTAAAATATAGATATTTCCATTAATATAGTTTGCAAAGCAGTTAAATGATTAAATACGGTTCCAGTGTCTGCTCAAGGTTAGGCATGGGCGTTAAATGGTTAAGGTTAGGGTTAGGGTATGGTTGGGGTTAGTTTTCAGTGGTAAATGGCCCTTGTGTGCACTGTGTGAAGGTTCGTTGCTAAGCTAATGCTAACGCGAAAAGTTGACGGCAACTGTGTGAACTACCAGTGCGAGTAAAAATTGTGTGATTACGGTGTTGAATTGTTCAACTGCCTGACATTCAATATCATTTTTGATGAATATTCGCTACAAGAAGTTCTAAAATTATTTTATTTTGAGAGGAGGAGAAGAGGAGCTTCCTGTGGAGCTCCACTATCATGGCATCGCCCATTTGTTGAGAGACAGCAAGTGCATATTGCGGCACCGACACCTGGTGCCGTGGCACCTCGGCTGGTGCCGCGGGGTACCGTGGCACCTCGGCTGGTGCGGCACCACGGTTGATGCCGCGAGGTGCCGTGGCACCTCGGCTGGTGCCGCGACGTACCGCGGTACCACGGCTCGGTGCCAGGTACCCCAGCACGGCACCGCGTACCATGGCTCGGTACCACAGCTCAGCTCGTTGCCAGGTGCCAAGGCACTGCGGTACCACGGCACACATCTTTATCTCCACAAAATGTCCTTCTTGATCTAGTGTTAGTGAAGACACTCCGTTTGAGTTGAGGAGGAGAGGTCTACCTGCAAACAAATGGGCAATGCCATGATAGTGGAGCTCCACAGGAAGCTCCTCTGCTCCTCCTCTCAAAATAAAATAACACAAAGTTGCCGTCAACTTTTCGCGTTAGCATTAGCTTAGCAACGAACCTTCACACAGTGCACACAAGGGCCATTTACCACTGAAAACTAACCCCAACCATACCCTAACCCTAACCTTAACCATTTAACGCCCATGCCTAACCTTGAGCAGACACTGGAACCGTATTTAATAATTTAACTGCTTTGCAAACTATATTAATGGAAATATCTATATTTTAAAATAACTTTATTTTTTAGCGCACGACCTCCACTTCCGGTGGGGTACTTCCTTAGCATTAGCCACATTAGCCGAAAGCCTTAAAATTTTTCAGCCTATCCTTTTATTTTTTGTGGTGGTCTTAATTTTAAAGCAAGACACCTTTCGAGTAAACAGCGCCCCCGTAATTGAAAAGGTGGATGATGTTTTTTTTTTCTTATAGTGGATATTTTTTTGGGCTGCTCTTTTTTTTTCCTCATAGTAGATAAATTTTTTCACCTGTTCTTTTTTTTTTTTCTTATAGTGAATAATTTTTTGGGCTAGTAGATAATTTTTTTTGCCTGTTCTCTTTTTTTTTCTTTTAGTGGATCATTTTTTTGGCTGGTCTCTTTTTTTTCTTATAGGGGATTTTTTTCCCATCTAGTGGATAATTTATTTTAGGCTGTTCTCTTTTTTTTTCTTACAGTGGATAACTTTTTTTGGGCTGTTCTCTTTTTTTTCTTGTAGTAGATAATTTTTTTCATCTAGTGGATAATTTTTTTAGGCTGTTCTCTTTTTTTTCTTGTAGTAGATAATTTTTTTCATGTAGTGGATAATTTTTTTTAGGCTGTTCTCTTTTTTTTCTTATAGTGGATAATTTTTTTAGGCTGTTCTCTTTTTTTTCTTGAAGTAGATAATTTTTTTCATCTAGTGGATAATTTTTTTAGGCTGTTCTTTTTTTTTTTCTTGTAGATAATTTTTTTCATCTAGTGGATAATTTTTTTAGGCTGTTCTCTTTTTTTTCTTATAGTGGATAATTTTTTTGGGCTGTTCTCTTTTTTTTCTTGTAGTAGATAATTTTTTTCATCTAGTGGATAATTTTTTTTAGGCTGTTCTTTTTTTTTCTTGTAGTAGATAATTTTTTTCATCTAGTGGATAATTTTTTGGCCTGTTGCACCTCTGGGCCACCGCAGTTTTTCCCCCTAGAAGTGCAGTAATCAAACACGGTTATTATAATAATTAGAATTTAAACAGTCTGCAATTTTACCACGGTTTATCGTTATACCGGTAATTGTTACATCCCTATTTGTGATTTAGTGATTTATTCTGAACATGCATTTATGCGAACAAGCAAAACATGCATGATACAAATATCAACAATCCTAACAATCTTAGACAGAAGAACAGCACAACAGTTCCATTTACATGCCCGAAAAGGGGTAATATAATGTTAGTCTTACCAAAAATGACTGACTGGTGCTGACTTTATTTTGCTTTTTCATTGATTTGAAACGGGTGCATTCAGCCACTTTTTCACATTCCGCTGCTGCACTTAAGGGAGAGCAAAGGCCTGTCCTCAAACAGGCGTACCAGCACAACATTTACATGGTGCCTCTGAAATCAGATTATGTATGGGTTCAATTGACTTAATGGATTTGAAGAGACTAGATCCTATTAATGAATAGGCTGCCCTACGGCACTGCCCCGACCAATAGTGAGCTAATCTGGCATGCAAATTAAATCCTGCCTCAATATGCCTGCCCGTTTAATGCGATCCATTACACAGTTTCACATATTTATATATACTATTATAAGAGAATAGGCTTATAAACAAACAGAGGGAGGGGATTGGTCTATAAAAGGTGGTGCGCAGAGACCCTGAGGCCGGTGGAGGAAGCAGGGATATTCAAAGGCAGCCTGACACAGAGTGGAAGAAATATGGAGGTGCATTCACAGACACCTCATGCATTTCTGCTTTAGTATCATAGTATTTAAATCCTCCTTAAAGTGTTCCTGTACAACATGTCCTTTTACAAACAAAGATTTATTGAATAGGGACAGTACATTAGCGTGTGAACACTGAAGTATGATAAAGAGTTTGTTGCTATTACTAATTCTGAATCCCTACCAGTTTAATAACACATGTTGGCTAGCATGTCCATGTGGGCCCCAGAAGGGTTACAATTGGGCTGCATATAAGGGTCCCATGTGGGTTTGTTTCCATGGTGGCCCCACATGTGTTTGCCCATATCAGAATCAAAATCAGAATCAGAATCTCTTTATTGTCATTGTACCAAGTACAACGAAATTGCGGTAGAACTCTCAGGTTCAGTGCAAGAATTTACAGAGACAACAAATATCAGTAAAACAACAACAAATATCAGTAAAAGGCACAGTTATTTACATTAAAAATAAAAAGTATTGCAAACTAAGATATTTGTAAAACATAGAATTTAAGTATCGCAAATGACATGAAAGATAAATATCGTAGGATAAATGGTGTGAAGAATTGTTATGTTCTGACGCACCTTTATTTTTCCCCCTTTTGTCTTTTGTGGTTTTTTTTGTTGTAATTCTTACTTTATATTTTTGGGTGATTATTGCTCTCTGTTATTTTTTTTGCCTTGATAACATTTTTCTAAAATATTATGTATTTATTGTGTTTTTAGCTTACCAGCTGACAGGCCGTAAGCTATTGTCGTCGTCTGTCGTCCGTCGTCCGTTGCAAAAATTTCAATCGTCTTCCTCTACAAAACTACAATTCCGATTGACTTCAAACTTGGTTTACAGCTTCTTTATGATGTCAACAAAAGTTAGTGAAATTATTTGGATCTGGATCTGATTCTGGATTTGGTGCAACTTTGAAAAAATTCCCCATTATAAGAGATAGGAAGTGGATCAATGCAATAACTCAGTAAATATAAATGATATCCAGTGTAAATTTCTACAGTCCAGCCCTGATGGGGAGATGACCAAAACATAATGTCCACATGCTGATAAGGATCTTCTTCTGGATCTGGGAACTTACGGAAAATTTAACATGGGCTCTTATGGGGAAAAAATTCAATTGTCTTCTTCTCTGAAACTCCAGTTCTGATTGACTTCAAACTTGTATACAGCTTCTGTATGATGATGTCAACACAAGGTATTGAAATTATTTTGATCCGGATCTGATTCTGGATTTGGTGCGACTGACAAATTTTCCCATGATAACAGATAGGAAGTGGATTGATCCTATAAATCACTAAGTATCAATGATATCAAGTTGGAATTTGAATTTTTTACAGATCTGATTGGAATATGACCAAAACATGGGCTATTTCTGTAATATAATAAATACACAGAACTGGGTGATAGTAAATGGCATTTGGATACATTTCCCAAAGTCTTTAACTTGGCTGGTAAGCTACAGGGCCATTGGTCCTATTTTTTAAATAGGTGGCCAACTGGTCTTCCCGCCGGCATAGACCCTATAAATTGGACGTGCCCTGGGCTCTTGTGCTCTCTGCCTCACCTCCTGCTCCACCTCCGACGCCATACGATGCCACTCCAGAACGTGCACGCCCGGATGCGCGCACCCAGTGGTTTGCGCTGCTTTCTGAAGCGGTATGTGGGCTGGGCCGTAGCTTTTTGTTAGCCGTTGGTTTTTTTTTTTGTTTTTTTGTTTTACCAGGTGAGTCCGGATGTCCTGTTTTTGGTGTTTCTTTTTGACAGGCTTTAGTTGTGGGGTTGTGTTTATTAGGGTAGGGGTAGCGGTATGTGGCCAGGTCTGACGGTCCTGTACAGGGTTGGTCTGAGAATAGGGTAAAGAATAGGATAAATCTATTCTTACCGTTCAGTAAAAATAAAGAATTTTGTAATTTGAATCCTTTTGCCCCCTGTGTTAAATATGCTGAAACCTTTGGATCATAACAAGAATAAATAATATGAGATATTCAGATCTCTGATTCTGATTCTGATATGGGCAAACATATGTGGGGTCACCATGGAAACTGCAGACCAACCCAAATGGGACCCTTATATGAAGCCCAAATGTAACCCTTCTGGGGCCCACATGGACATGCCGGCCGGGACACGAAAGGATGAAAATGCATACGTATAGCATGCCAAATGCAATAAACTGGCGTCACATACAACACAATCTCATGACATCAGTCTGTCAGCGGCATCACCCAGAGTTTAAGGACACAGTCAGCCACCAGCAGCAAACTAACACACAGTGCTGTTCCTCACCAAACTCCTGCCAAGCATGGATAAATGTTTAAAACTTAATAAATGTGAAAAATATATTTTAATGTCTGCATTTGTCATTCTGTCTTGCAAAGCAGACTGGAGTAGATCATGAGGATCCTTTGCACACCTATGGATTGAAGCAGAAATCATTATGAATCAAATTGTTCTGAATCGAAAATCGTTTTGAATCGAATTGTCGTCCCAAAAATCGGAATCGAATCGTGAAATAATAAGATTCTATAGTAAAGTATAGTATTACCATTAGATATTTTTTTTTTACCATCTTTGCCAAAAAACATGACTTTTTTGACTTACGTCTGTCAAAGGGGCTGAATGAACTGCATCTCCAATTCCAAAACGACTGCTTCCTCGGCACGTTTTACCTTAATCTTCGAAAGTGAGATGAAAAAGTATTAAATAGGTGAAAATCTATACAACTTTGGTCATGTTGAAGCTGCAGAGACATCAGCAACAACTCAGTTCTCTTTCTATTAGTGTATTTTCAGTGTGGTTGTTCAACATTAGTCATAAAACGAGATAAGAAAACAAAACAAAAAATCTTGCATTTGACTCTCCATTTTTTTCTGAAATGAGGTTCCTTTGGATGCAGCAGGAAGGGGCATGACTTCAGCTCTCCATTACTGTCTTTACCTCTGTCTGGAAAGCAGCATTTAAGATAAACTGCTGATACATTTGAGGACTAGTTTGAGTAAAGCCATTGTTTTCAGAGGAATGTGAAGTTTCTGATCAGAGATAATGATGCTTGAGTGCATAAAGAACTGGGCTGAAACACCTGAAACATGTCTGACTTGGACTTTTCTCTGTTGCCTTTGTAGGTGCACTGCAAAAATCCAAATCTTACCAAGTGTATTTTTCTCATATCTACTCAAAATATCTCATCACACTTAAAATAAGACATAATCATCTATAAAGAGTAACTTGCAAGTGAGATATAAGAATGTTTTTTTAGACAATAGATCTTGAACATCTTATTTCAAGAAATCTTACCAAGATAGTTTGCACTTGTTCCATTGGCAGAGTTTTTTTTTTTGTGCTGAATTCAAGATTTTTTTTTTTTGCTGAATTCAAGATTTTTTTTGCTGAATTCAAGATTTTTTTTGCTGAATTCAAGGATTTTTTTTTTTTTCTGAATTCAAGGATTTTTTTTTTTTTTTTGCTTAATTCAAGATTTTTTTTTTTGGCTGAATTCAAGGATTTTTTTTTTGTGCTTAATTCAAGATTTTTTTTGCTGAATTCAAGATTTTTTGACTGAATTCTTTTTTTTGCTGAATTAAAGATTTTTTTTTTTTTTTCTTAATTCAAGATTTTTTTTTTTTGGCTTATTATTTATTTATTTATTTATTTATTTATTTTAATTTGTATTTTTTTTTCATAATTCAAGATTTTTTTTGCTTAATTCAAGCCAAAAAATTCTGCCAATGGAACAAGTGAATATTATCTTGGTAAGATTTCTTGAAATAAAATTTTCAAGATCTATTGTCTAAAAATAAGTTCTTATAGCTTCACTTACAAGTTACTCTTTAGGCAATTATGTCTTATTTTAAGTGTGATGCGATATTTTGACTACAAGTGAGAAAAATACACTTGGTAAGATTTAGATTTTTGCAGTGTGACATAGCTGGTACATAAATGACCACATCATCCATATGTTGTTAAGTTATATCACACATACTTTGCATATGTTAAGAGATTAGTTCTGTTTCCCACCTCAGTTTCAGCGCTTTCGTCTGTCCGCGCTGCAGCCAGATAAATGATTTGCGGCTGCGGAGTGTATTGGAAGTCATAATCTGGCACATGATCACGCTGAAGGCTGAGCGGGACGTCTGCTGAGTCGCTTCCAGCCTCTTTGGTTCTGCCAGACTCTTCATGCCTGGTTACCTTAGAGCCTGCTTTGTTAGTGTCGGAGGGAATAGGGGTCAGGGAGAGGCCAGACTTCACCTGACCCCTCCTGAAATATTACAGGTTTACTCATGACTCCAGCTGGGGAATGAGCCTCTAATGCAGAAAAAAGAAAAGTCTGGGAATTGGGATGGACTCTCCCACTGATTTTAGTCAATCTTCTGCTTTGTATCACATTAATTTCAGGGAATCTTTCCTCACGGGCAGGATTTTCTTAAAAATAACTTGCTTGATGTGAATGGCGTATGTTTATTATTTTTATATTTTCATTGTTTTTGTTCGTTTTATCTCGTCTTCCCTTTCTTCCTCATTTATTTTTCAGTTTTATGGAGTCGTGCATGGTCATTGCAGGGATACAAAACTCCACTGACAGCTCTTGAACTAATATGCAACTGTGTTGTGACTTTGGAGTTACAATCAAAATGACTGATGGTATGATTGCACATAAATGCTTTAAAAAAAAAAAAAAAAACTGTTAAAAAAGACGTAAAAAATTAACTGAGGAAGTAAAAAGGCCACTCTGGGAAATTACTTCTCCAATAACTGCATTTACTACTTGGAATGACTTACTTAAATGTAAGCTTTTTTGCTTTTTTTTTTTTTTTTTTTTTTCCTTTCACTTTTCTACTTAAGTGTGTTTCTTGCATGAACATTTTTTTTTTTTTTTGTTTAATACAAGACAGTTGGCTGAGATTTAAGGATATCTCACTTTTAGTCAAAGTTTATTTATATAGCACTTTACAACAACATGAAGAATACCATAGTGCTTTGAATCTTAAAGCATGATTAAATTATAAGATAGACTTTAGTAGTTTTTCTTTTATATATGTACAGCTGAGTTTCTAATTCAGCAGCAGAAAACGTATGTATGTATGAAGACATTTTAACACAGGGTCCCATATTTGGACAAACACTTTGCCTTTATCATCATTATAATATCTTAGTCTTTCAAGAAAAGCGAGAATTTTTAAGTGTCTGAACTATTTTCTACTTTAACGATGCCAAATTAAATGTGCTTATGCCATGGACATACGTTTTGTTTTTTTTTGCCTAATGCAAGATAATTTAGTTGTACTTAAGGAACTTGAGTGTCTTTTAATTGGACTGTATTGGAGTTATACAGTTGCGGAAAAAAATTTTTCTTCAATTTCTTGTTCATTTTAATGTCTGGTACAACTAAAGGTACATTTGTTTGGACAAATATAATGATAACAACAAAAATAGCTCATAAGAGTTTAATTTTAGAGCTGATATCTATCCATTTTCAATGGTTTTCTTGATAATAACCAAAATCTCTTCAGTTCTTACATCAATATCTATGGCAGTGTTTTTCAACCTTGGGGTCGGGACCCTACATGGGTTTGCCTGGAATTTAAATGGGGTTGCCAGAAATTTGTAGTTACTGATAAAAAACAAAAAACAAACAACTTACTAATAAAAATATATATGTTGAGTTGAGAGAGGCAATCCCAATCCATAACAGACAAACTGAGTGTGAAACTGAAGCACTGTGGTTCTGTTTATCTGTCAAATGTTCATTGTGGTCAGTTTCAGATGCTGCAGCTCTTTCATAATTCATAGTTTGAGTTCTTGTTTGTTCAGTATTAATTGTCAGCCTTGTAAATCCCAGTGGGACTGACTGTACATATCCTGACCACGGAAAGTAAAATTCTCACTTTGTGCAGTAATCTACACCTGGATTTTCTGCCTCCGTCCATAATACTTTACATTATATAGACTAAATGGCCTCTAAAATTAACCTCTATTTGCAACTTAGTATAGCAAACTATTACATGATCAAAAACAAATGAATTTTAGCAAAAAAAAAAAGTCTCAGTTTTGAATGTCTGGGGTCGCCAGAAATTTGTGATGAGACAAAAAAGGTTGGAAACCACTAATCTATGGCATTGTACTGACAAAAACAGTGCTTTCATACCATGTGTTCTTTTCTGTCTGTTTTAGTCACGATACACACAGGAGTTAGTACTTGATTACATAACCATTGTTTTTGATGACTTTTGATGGTCTAATAATTTTTTCCGCAACTGTATTTTCTCTTTAATTGATTGATATTTCAGTCCAAAGTAAAAAACTAAATCATTATAGTGTGAAACAAGAATGAGAAAATGTTGGATGAACACTTCAAGAAAAACGAGGTAGTAATTTTCATGTTAATTTATAAAGATTCCAGCTCTTATTTTACAAAGATCTAAGTATTTTTAACCATTTTATGTCGTTATTACCTCCGCCAAGGAGGTTATGTTTTTGTCGGCGTTGGTTTGTCTATTTGTGTGCAAGAGAACTCAAAAGTTATGGATGGATTTGGATGAAAATTTCAGGAAATGTTGATACTGGCACAAGGAACAAATGATTAAATTTTGGTGGGGGGTGGGTGGGGGTGGAGGTGGGGCACTGATCTTCCTTGGCGGGGGTCTACGCTCTATGAGTGCTTTTCTAGAAAAGACAGCGCAGACCTCCACCAAGGCAGATCAGTGCCCCCCCCCCCCCCAATCGCCGATCACCACCAAAATTTAATCATTTGTTCCTTGTGCCAGCATCAACATTTCCTGAAATTTTCATCCAAATCCAGGGCACTGATCTGCCTTGGCGGAAGTCTGCACTCTCTGAGTGCCTCTGGTGTTATGTTTAATATTTTTTTAGTCTTGTTTAGAGTCTCTAATGCAGGAGCAGAAAATTAATTCCATTGCAAAGATTTTCCCACAAATTTCAGTCAATCTTTGTGCTTTGTGTGGCCCGAACATGCGTAACTGTTTCCTTGTTGGTCGTAGTCACGTAAAGGATGGGCCTCACTGAGGATCAAAGTCTGATTCAATCTGGTTCAACCACTTTCAGAGCGTACTTCAGCACAAGTGGCTTTTTTTTGAGCAAAATTGAATAAGACGGGAATTGAATATTTTCTGTTTATCTGACATCAGTTCCCTGACGAATATAAATAAATAAAGCCTTCCCAATGCAGGTATGCTTGAGTGTGTGCACCTCATTTCAAGCACAATTAACTTGAAATGGAGTGCTGCAGGATCAATAGTCCCCATTTGATCTGGGGGGGGGGGGGGGGGGGGGTCTGTCACTCCATGGAAATGGCACACATATGGTAATACAGCCAGCTTAACAACAACTTAGAGGATTTACTGTTGCCGTTTTCAGGCCAACATGAATAACAAACAGTGGGCCACTCTTGGGAGCCATCTTCTTTTATCCCGGCTTCAATTAATCTTAAAGAGAGATGCCATTTAAGGCTAATGAACAGGGGGTAAAACTAATGCATATTGATACAGAGAGGGGGGAAAAAAACCTGGTAATATTCAAAACCATAGGAGAACATAGTAGAAGTCACCACTACAGGCGCTGCTCCTGCTCGACATCACATAAAAAGATAAATGAACACTGAATGACCCTGACGTAGCCCTGTTCCTTCATCATATAAATAACAAAAAGCAGAGCGAATAAAGCAGACTGTGCCGGGGCCAATTCCCCAACGGGTGCTTATATGAAATGCAACTTTCAGGCGTGTTCCCCCCCGCTCTGAATGTGGCATTTATTTGCAGGACTCTGTTTCAATTTAAGGGGAATGGCAGCTGAAGGAGGCACAGGGGACAGTGTCTCATCACCGCCACTTACCACTCTTATAGGCCTGCTGCCAGGGAGGAAAACCTCAGCAGGCAGCTCCACTTAAACAGTGAAGACCTCCACCAGTCAATGTAATGTGCACTGCTCTGATAGCCCCATATTCTCAATCCTTTCTTTGAGTGGGTGTGTGTTTGTTACGGGCTCGCACGCCGAGGTTTGTGGTGTTTCGAGGAGCTTTTTTGTTATGCTTGAGATGTTTTAAGATTCTGAATATTTCACTCCTAACTGCTTACACATATCAAACATCACAAAAGGTTTATGTACATTTTTAGTAGGATTTGCCTGTTTTAAGTCTGACGTTTTTTTTAAAAAAATATTTGCATCCATAATTTCTCACCAAGGAATATCTATAAGGTCTAGAATCAGAGTCATTGACATTATTATATACATTTTTGTGTCCCTGTTCTATTAATGTAGGATTTGCCTGTTTTAAATCTATGACATGTTTTTTTAAAAAAAATATTTGCATCCATAATTTCTCACCAAAGAATGTCTATAAGGTCTAAAATCTTATTTATTAACATAATTATATACAATTTTGTGTCTCTGTTCTATTAATGTGCTTGCTGTAAGTATAAATTCACTCACATCCTACCAAAAACATATGTTTGTTCTTATTTTAGTGTTTTACATTTGATTTTAGAACTGACTTTTATTGTGTTTTTTGTATATTTTTAGTAGGATTTGCCTGTTTTAAGTCTATGACATGTTTTTTTTTAATATTTACATCCATCATTTTTCACCAAAGAATATCTATAAGGCAGAGGTGATTTCTCACAGACTGCAACGGAAGCTCGGCTTCCCCTAAAATTACGAAAATTAAATGGTTAAATATGTACGGTTGTGTTGACATTTCATTGACTACAAATGTGTTAGAACACGTTCATCTCAAAGATGACTTCGTTCAGAATCAGCTTTATCACAAATCAGTGGACTCGATGTTGTTCACTTCTCATACATTCCCGTTGCGCTGTTTTCTCATTTGATCTCTGCTCAGTGCATTTGTCCGTAGACTCTCAGCGTCCATGCACTTCAATGGGACTGAGTGGAACAGTTTTTTTCATTGCCTCAAAACTGGACGGTAATTAGATAAATGCCACAATGTTGTCCCGCCCCTGGATGCTCTGCGTCTTTGGGGGTGAATGGAGCTGTGGGCGGAGCTTGGCTGGACTGGACGCTGGGCTTCCACGAGCTGATTGGAGGATCAGTCGAAAGGCTGAATCCTGTTTGATTGACAGCTATTTTGGGATCTACTCCTTCACTGACACAGTTCAGTTTAATACTGTCGCACATTCTGCTGTGAAATCGAGAGAGAAACCACTACGAAATTACTTGTTCATTTCTTGCACTGTAAATAAAACACATTCACTGTACTTCCGTGTTTCAATTTAACATAATTTCAGCGTTTTCTTGTTTAGCTGGTACGATGAGGTCACTGACCATTTTCTTAAAAAGGAACGGAGGGCCGAATTTATGTTTAAATAACTTGACAATTTTTTTTATGCAAGCCGACAATGAGCTTCCCCTGTCTGAAAGATGAGTAGCCGCCACTGCTATAAGGTCTAAAATCTTATTTATTGACATAATTATATACAATTTTGTGTCCCTGTTCTATTAATGTGCTTGATGACAGTACAAGTTCACTCACATCCTACCAAGAGCATATGTTTGTTCGTATCTTAGTGTTTTATATATGATTTTAGAACTGACTTTTATTGTGTTTTACGTATATTTTAGTGTGGGTGTATGGCTGTGATTTCTATTTTGTGTACCTTCTGCTGCACCTGTCATCTTGGCCAGGACACTCTGGGGGGAAAAAAAAAAAAAAAACTATCTCAATGAGCTTTTTTCCTGGTTAAATAAAGGTTATAATAATAATAATAATAATAATAATAATAATAATAATAATAATAATAATAATAATAATAATAATAATAATAATAATAATAATAATGATGATAATAATAATAATAATAATAATAATAATAATAATAATAATAATAATAATAATAATAATAATGATGATGATAATAATAATAATAATAATAATAATAATAATAATTTAACATACAACCAAGTAGAAACATGATAAACTATTGTACGAAACATCAATCACAGCAAAATGTTAAGTTTTTCCTTCTCAAAAAATGTTAGTTAATGGTACTCTAAAAGAAAACATAATTATTTGTATTTTATCATTATAGCTATTTTGCATATTGTATAAAATAAAAGAATGCTACATTTTAGTATAAATTAAAGCTTTTTTCCCAGTTCTATTCCAAATCTAAGCTTATTATATCATTTGGAATGGTGTTACATATATTTTTTTCAGTAATTTAACATTATTTGTGTTATATTTATATGCCAAAATGAACAATACTAATCTAAATAAACCCACAGTCATTTAGACTTCTCGGTCTGACTAAAATTGTGTTTTAATGTAAAATTTAAGAATGCTAATCCCACTTTTAAAGCAGTTACAGCAAATGATTTAGCTTTTGGTACCATGTGATGGGAGGAGCAACAAGAACTCAATAAATAACTTAATCTATTACAGGTGGAACTGTCTGCTTTTGACCCCAATACTGATAAAAAATGTACTAATTAAAATAGAAACCGAAAACAAAGACATGAAGTCATTAGGAACAAACAAGTCATGAATAATTGGAATGATAGAATAAAGCACCTGTGAGATAAGACAAACAGTAAACCTCTAGGGCATGTTATAGACCAATTAACAAAATGACATTTTAGAAATCTAACCATTATGAACAGTGTTTACATTGTAGCTGCTACAGGCAAAGCTGCAGACAATTTTCAACAACTGATGCCAAGAACTGAATAACTATTTACAGATAATGAATACCCTATAGAGTTCACACTATGAGAATCCTCCAGCAGAGCAAAGTGGCACCTGCAGTCCTGTTTGAGTTAAAATGGAAAATGTGAGTGCTGTACGTGCATGCTAATCTAATATTTACATCATGCTAAATGGTGGCTTTAATCTTTACAACCTATTTACTTCAGTTTTTGTGTGTCTTTTGTGCTCATTTTAACCCTGAAAAAACAACAAAAGTAAAGGTGGAATCAGACTTTTGCACTGGACTGTATGTGCATCACCCTGTACTGGTGCTGAACATTGACTATTTTAGTATGATGGGTTGTACATATGGTACTTAGGGTGGAATTTTTGTTTATTTGTTTGTTGTATTTTTATTTCGAGTACCAACATTTAAAACCAAAAACAAGTGGTGCCAGGCACAACAAACCCCGCCCCTTGCACATATTGTGTCTTATTTTGGCATCGATCCAGCTGATGTCATCATGTCTGTGTGTGTGCTGATGTCAGCATATCGACAGCCTCTATATACAGGGGTTGGACAAAATAACGGAAACACCTTCTGTGATGCCACAATGTTAGGTGTTTCCATTATTTTGTCCAACCCCTGTATGTGCCAAGTTTGAAGTAAATTGAAACAAAATTGATGTTTTTGTAGACGTGAAATTTCACCCATTATAAGTAACTGGGAGAAAAAAAAAGATTTTAAAAATTCATAAAAAATTTTAACTTTGACCTACTTTTCCCAAAATGTAACCACATCTGTTCTGGGTCACTGGCAAACTATAAACCAACTTGGTATGAATTCAAGTAATAGTTTTGCTGCTACAGACATGTGATATTTCGCCCATTATATGTAAATGGGGGGGGATTTTAAAAATTCAGAAAAAAATTGAAACTTTAACCTACTTTTCCCAAAATGTAACAAGAAAAGCACTCGGAGAGTGCAGACCTCTGCCAAAACAGATCTGCCACCCCCCCATCACCACCAAAATGTAATTATTTCTTCTTATGCCTGTATCAACATTTCCTGAAAATTTCCTGAAAATCCATCCGTAACTTTTTGAGTTATCTTGCTAACAAACAAACCAACAAACCAACAAACCAACCAACCAACCAACAAACCAACAAACCAACAAACCAACCAACAAACCAACAAACCAACAAACAAAGAAAGAAAGAAAGGAAGGAAGGCACGCACACAAAGCAAAATGATCACAATACCTCCTGATGGAGGTAATGACACCTATTCTGGGTCACTGGCAATATATAAACCCATTTTAGTATGAATTCAACCAATAGTTTTGCTGCTACAGACGTGATATTTTGCCCAATACAAGTAAATCAAGGAAAAAAAAAAAATCATAAAAAATGTTTACTTTGACCTGTTTTTCCCAAAATAAAGTGACATCTATTCTGAGTCACTGGGAATCTACAAACCCAATTTGATATGAATTCAACCAATAGTTTTGCTGCTAAATAAATAAATAAATAAATAAATAAATAAATAAATAAAAACAATTCATACAAAATTTTTACTTTGGCCTGTTATTCCCAAAATGTAGTGACATCTATTCTGGGTCACTGGCAATCTAAAAACCCAATTTAGTATGAATTCAACCAATAGTTTTGCTGCTAGAGTGTTAAACAAAGAAACAAACTAAACCAAAAACAATACCCCTTGCCTTCCGTTTGGAGGGTGGGGAAACAACAAGGAAAAACACAACAGTTAAAAAAAAAAAACAAAAAAAAAAAAACAGTGAGTGGAGTGGGATGAAGTTCAGTTTACATACTCCTGCCCCTTTACCCCATCTTTTTTACTGACCATAAAGTCCCATGTCAGCTCCCCAAAGTAACTTCACAAATCTTACACATATCAAAATAAATTCTGACCACGCCGGCACAATGTCAAAATAAACCACGGCCACTACATAACATTATAACACATATCCAAATAAACTCTGTCCATTTCATAGCAATATTTCACATATCAAACTAAACTCTGTCCATTACATAACAGTAACAAATATCCAAAAAAACAAAACAAAAAACAACTATTTCATAGCAGCATTCTCAAGGCTCTCCATTTCTTCCATATTATATATTCTATTGTCTGTCATAATACAATGTAATAATAATACAATGTTCACATAAATACAATACATTTTTATCATACATATACATTATATTCACTATATTATAAGACATTATATATTAATACCTTCTACAATAACAATATTTTAAAATAATTATGTGGCCTATACCTTGTATAATGATAGTACATATTATAGTACCTTGTTTATAATCATACTATGACATATTTTAATTAATACTTCAGTCAAATTTTCTTAACATGTCTTTTTTAAAGTGTTATTTGATTTATTTGCCTTCGTTTCATCATTTAGGTCGCTCCATAAGTTGATTCCTTTCACAGAGATACAATCTTACGTCACCTTCAACCTGAATCTTGGTTTTTATTATAATATATATTCCTTTTAGATTGTTGTGACTTTTTCTTTTTCAACATTTGATGTGACATAAGTACTTCTAACTGGCTTTATTTAGGATCCGAGGTCCTTCCTTGGATTCTGCAAACACTTCTAACCTCAAAAATTGTGTAAATGACCCATATAAACGATTAAATGATTGACATGTGGCATTTAGGACCAAATGAGGCC
The DNA here is from genome assembly GCF_902148855.1 of Sphaeramia orbicularis. Lineage (NCBI taxonomy): Eukaryota > Metazoa > Chordata > Actinopteri > Kurtiformes > Apogonidae > Sphaeramia > Sphaeramia orbicularis. The sequence continues at coordinate 11,042,856 of NC_043975.1, read as the reverse complement.
CATTACTTCTTTTATATTATGTATTGATGTGTGAATTTTGTTTGCATATATTTTTGCTTTTCCTTGCCTTGAAAGAGAAGCCTGTATCTGATGCTGGGATGTTGCTTGGGTCATTTTTAGCCTCTCCATTGTGTTTCTTTTGGCAGCTCTAGCCTTGTGTAACTTATTGTAATTGGTCCTAGTGCCCAAGCCAAGAAGTGTTTTCACCCAGTAAATGAACAGAAATAAATTTGGATTAAACAAAAGTCTGAAGGTCTGGACCAAACGAAGACCAGACAGAGCTGTAACCACCACTGTGGGTCAGCACTCACTCATTGTCAGTGTAGCAGTTGTATTCGTGCGCTGTGTTAGATATGACAAAACCGAACTTCTTTGGACACTTGCTGTTTATTCCTGGCAGAAAAGTATACAGTCAGTCTGAGTCTCATTAGTAACACCCGGGCCTTGTTCTCACACTGCTTGTAACAAATACAATCGGAACCCAAATGCAGACCGACACAGAAGTAAGTAGGGATGGGAATCGTTAAGAATTTAACGATTCCGATTCCAGTATCGATATTACTTATCGATCCGATTCCTTATCGATTCTCTTATCGATTCTCATTGGGTGAGGGAATAAAAGAGTACAAACGGGTGTGTTTGCATTAACTGTCTTTTATTTTTCCATCTCTGCACAGAAAATATAGCATATACAGTATGTACAAATAATAACAGATGACCCCGGACCGGTTCAGGTGTGTGTGTGTGTGTGTGTGTGTGTGCAGTGAAAGTGAAACTAAAGACGCTTTACTAATTCCTCTATTGCCGCATTTCTACTACGTGGAACTGGTTCGACTCGGCTCGGCTTGTCTCCCGTTGTTGTGCACCTCATTTCCTTTCCCTTCCTTTCCCATAAAAAGTTCCATCATGTGACCACATGTACTGTGTTTATAATGTCTTATGTATGTTATGTATGTGCTTGCATTATCTTCACTGTAATTTTTTCAAAGGATTTGTGTTGGGCGCATGTGCACGCAGCGACCGGCAGTGAGCGAAAGCTTGCTGCAAAACAAATCTACCCACGGGTACAAATAAAGTCACCTTGAACCTTCTTACCTTCGGAAACTTGTATTTGAGGAGTTACGATGTTTGTTGCCCAGACCAGAACCGGAACCGGCCCGGCGTTCACTCTGCCGCTACATTCACAAGTGCAGCTGAATATCAAACACGTGACATTCCTGTAAATGATTCACATGCTGTGGACAAATGTTTGAGGATATTGGAGGGATTCCACCCTTTTGAAGACATGGAAACTTTGCAAGTGTTACAACTAAGTGGATCTGGTGTCGTCTTTTAGACCGTTTCTGCCTCAACACCATGTTGGCTACGTTCTGACCAAAACAGTGCAGCGTATGTGTGACGTCATCGCGCATGCACAACAAAGGCGGAATCAATAAGCAGAATCGTTAAGCAGGAAGGCAAACGATTCCAAGGAATCGAGGTACTGGGAACCGGTTCTCAAAAAAGAACCGGTTCTCGATTCCCAGCCCTAGAGGTAAAAATAAATAATAATAAATAAAAAATCTGTAAAATAAATGGTAAAAATTCTGTTAAATTACAGACTTTTTTTTTTACAGTGTACTGATAGGATTAGTAGATTGACAGTTTAGATCAGTACATGTATTAGTGTCTGTTTGGGTCTTTATGGGTTAAAGAAAGTACACAATTCAAAATAACACAACACAGAACTAGTCATTTTTGGAAATTTTGTCACATATTATAGCCTCAAATAAGTCCAGACTAACTGATGTGCTGTTCTTTTCAATGTCACTTTCAATATTTGCAGCATCAGCAGGACCTGAACACATTCATAATCTCTAATACACGTCTGAAAAGGTTAAATTCTTACTCGGCTGGAATAATAGGTTCCTTGCATTTTTCCTCTCCCCTCTGCATCCCATCTCAGTGGTCGTCTCTAAATGCCATTTTAAGGTGATTTTGACACACAGCTTATAGGACAACTGCTTAAAGAGACAACAGTTTAGGTCACAGGCTCTAACACTAAAAAACAAAATTAATCATCTTGTATTTTTCACCCTAAAAGTCACTGAGAAAAGCCAGTAAATGAAACAGTGTGACTTCCTGCCCAAGGACGTTCCTGGGAGTGTTCTTGAAAAGACGGCATACGGACGTTCCTCGCCCAAAGGGTTAATGTTGATGAAAAACAAACAAACACGTCCATAAATAGGTGCTTTCCCTGGAAGAAAGACTTTATATGCTACAAGCTCATTTGAAATTCAGCGGAATGGTCGAACATACAGGGCTGACGATGGGGGGTAAATTAGAGCTCGGAGATGAATTATCAAACAATTAAAAAAAACGAGGCTGAGCCAAAGGGAAACAGAGCACAGATGATATTGGCAATGGTTGCTGTCTTCAGTCAGTTTGCCTCCTGATCTGCTTTACTCTGTTTTTTTTTTTTTTTTAATGTTTTCATATGAGTTGTTTAACCCTCTGGTATCCCATCCAGCAAGGCCCTTACTAAGCATCAAGTGTGCCTTTTTTGGCACACTTGTGGAATAATGTCAAAAATTTTTTTATACAGTTCGTTTTTAATTCTTTTACACTTTTTTCTATTTCATCAACTTGAGCCATAAATAAAAATACCAAATACTCAATAATTGTCACATTTTTTAACCCTTTAAATGCCGTGTTTGTAATGTAAACAAACCTAATTTTTGGATGCAAAAAACACAAAAATGTTTTTTTTTCAATATACTACATAAAAAAGTGGATCACATATTTGATTTTTGCAGCCTGGCATATGTCAATGATTAACAGCAACATTGGTTAATTTGCATTATTATTTTTGGTGCTAGATCAAATGTTCAAATATACTAGCATCTGTCACCAAGTGTGCGTAAAATGCACACCTATAAATCAAACTATTAAATATTAAATATTGATTTATATTTCTGCTCTAATTTGATTTTATTTTTGTAAATCCAGGTCAGCCCTAATCATACAGATCAAATGGAAGAAATAGTGCGTTTTAGACACACTTGGGAGACAGACGCTAGTCTTGCAATTTTCTTTTGTTTACAATGTGCAAAATTTAGTTGGTGGCCAGAATTTTAAAGATCATGCAAAAATGAACAACTTTTGAATTCTAACCTTATTTAAATTGTGAAAAATAATGTGAAGTTTTTTAAAACGAAGTGCAAAGTGTGCCTATAGAAGCCAATAATGTAATAGTGACCCATAACGTAATAACAGCCGATAACACTGGTCTACAATTTTTTAGAAATGATTTGCTTCAGAGATTAAATGTGCTAAATGTTACGTATTTTAATAAGATTAATTGGAAAATGAATGACAAAAGTGCCGGTTTGCTGATGTTTTCAAGGTATATGATTAAGTGTTATTACACATATATATTGGTTTATGTACATTTATATAACAGTTTTTTATAAATCTTCCACTAAAAAGAACCTGTAAAGTGAATGTATTCTAATGTGCAGACAGTGTTTTCAAGTAGATCTTGTAGCTCTGAGACAAATATTCCTTTTGAGTCAAACCCATTCTCTTGTTAATTCTTGAATTTCACATTTTTACCCAAGGCTGTTTCTTGGAAAGTTCAGCCAACCAGCATTTTTGACTTGATTTTTCTTCATCAGTGACTCTCATGTGGTAAAATTTCATTACTTTTATTCTGGAAGCATTTTCCTTGTAGACCAGTGTAACGCAATAAATTTGCCATTTTTAAAATGTAATAGGTCAGTAACGTAAAAACTGGCCAATAACGTAATAAAAGTCCTGAACCGATAATGTAATAACTTTTGGCCAATAACGTATTAACTCATTAAGTTATCGGTAGGTTATCATGTTATTGGCCTGGTAAAAAAAATTCTTTGCAAATGTAATAACTGAGCCAATAATGTAATAATATATTAATATCACTGTTTTTAACTTTCATTTATTAGACATAACTGTGATAAAATCTCTCTCTCACAGTTATATCCAATAAATGAAACTTAAATACAGTGATATTAATATATTATTACATTATTGGCTCAGTTATTACATTTGCAAAGAATTTTTTTTCACCAGGCCAATAACATAATAACTAACCGATAACTTTAATAAGTTATTACGTTATTGGCCAAAAGTTATTACATCATCGGTTCAGGACTTTTATAACATTATTGGCCTATTACATTTAAAAAATGGCAAATTTATTACATTATGGGTTGTTATTACGTTATTGGCTTCTACAGTGTCTAAAAGGCGCACATGGATAGCGGAGGGTTAAAGCCCAAACGGTAAAAGACGAATGAAACGCTTCTTTTCTGCATGAATCAATAATCAAATATGACGCTGACGGTGAGAACGGCGGGAATGGCAAAGGATGTGTCCGTCCCCACCCCCCCATCCACGTTCCACCTGGCTCTCTGTGTTCCAGCGATATTCATTTTGATTTCAATTAAAGATCCTGAGTGTGACTCTCTGAGAGAAATTGCCTTCCTTTAATTAGGTAGTCTAAGTTCATGGAAGCAATTGTTGTTTCCCCAGCACTTTCAATTTGATGAGCCAAGGACTCCCATTTTATAGCTATGAATGAATATGGCTTCATACCCCTCAGGTTCCTTGTCCTGCTAACTGTCTCGCAGCCAAACGAGGAATATTACTTGCGTGTTTGTCATTATGTTGCTGCTGTGGGAGTTTGTGTGCGTCTTGTGTATCTATGTGTGTGTGTGTGTGTGTGTGTGTGTGTGTGTGTGTCCTCTAGCCTCGTCGCTCTGGACTGCAGGTGGGCTCCTCCATCTGTGATGAAGAGGTCAGCAGCTATAGGACCACATGGTGTGGAGCAGGACGCTGCCCGCTGGTCAATAATCTATTACAGGACGTCCCTCCTCCTCCTCTATGTGACTAATGCAGTGCACAGATATGGCCTTCCAGAGGTTAATGCTGCTCGGCTGACCCCGGTCCCCTCTGACAAACACTGTCAATGCTTGATTTGGAAATGATCCTGTCAAATATCAGGTCCGTCCACTCTGGAAGGAGCTTCAGGAGTCTGATTTGATGGATAAATAATCATATAAGCCAGGGATGTCAAACTTCTTTTAGTTCAGGGGCCACACACAGCCTAATATGGTATAAAGTGGGCCAGACCAGTAAAATAATATAAATAATAGGATAAAAACGTAGAAATAATGTCAACTCTAAAGTTTTCTCTGTGTTTTTGAGTGAAAAAAAGTCAAATTCTGTCATGAAAATGTTTACATCTACAAACCGTACTTGAACGTGTTATGTTCAAGTAAGGGTAAATATTTTAAAATATGTTTGTAGTTATTTAGAACATCTTAATTGATTAAAGATTACACTGGGTTACAAAAAAATGTTTTTTGCAAGTTGTCTAGGTTTTTTCCAACTGAATTAGGACCATTTTGCACCGCTAAATCCAAAAATGACATCTGTTTTTCTCAGTCAGGTCAGGTTTTTTTGCTAATTTGATTTTGAAAAATTTGATCTTCTCACAAAATATAATAATTAATACCAAAATAAGATTGGTAAGCACACTTTATGAAACTTGTGACTTGATTCCTGTTAGGTACAATGGTGTATTCACCGCAGATGTAGCAGAATACGTCAGGCTTATTTTTGCAATATCTTCTAGTCGAAGCCATTTCATTCACCTGTAATATTAAAAAACACATTAATCATAAATTGGCAAAAGTAAAATCTTCAGAACTGGTTTATTGCAAGAAATATGAAAGAATTTTGTATCATATGATGTGAAAATGCCCATAAATGTAAGCAAAAATGTTAAAAAGCATATATGTAGCATAGTTCAGAAAGTTGACCTGATTGAGCAAAATTAATGTGATTTTTGGATTCAGCACAGCAAAATTATCCTAAATCAGCTCAGAAAACTTAAACAATAAATTTGTTGTTGACCAGTGTTATAATGTAAATTGTGTCTCTCATCACATATCTAATGCCCCCCCCCCCCCCCCCCATAAGCTGATGACTGCTTCTGGGGTGTCCTATTCCAAAATATATCTTGTAAATAAATTGTCGATTTTGACTGTTTGTAATAATTTTGTAATAAATTGAAATTGATTGATTGATTAGGAGTCAGTAAAATTATGACTGACAGTTAAATGACCATGTTAGAGACATTCACCAGAAACATTAATTGCTGGCTGGTTGTATGCTGGGATGCTATGACGTTAACCTGGACAGCTTCCAACAAACTAGGGTACCAGTTAATGCTAGTTAATAATAATTTAGGTGTTGATCTTGTTGCATATGAATTTAGTTGCAGAAACAGGCAAAAAAATTGCACAAAAAATTTGAATTATTGCTCTGTGGTTGTATTTCTCCACCAAACTGTCCAATACTGTCACGCATAAGAACTTCATAAAACATATTAAACGTATTTTTGGTGAAATGAAAGTTACTACACCAGAAATAATCAAAAAAGAGTAACTTCAGTGGGATATAAGAACTTATTTTTAGACAACAGATCTTGAAAACGTCATTTCAAGAAATCTTACCAAGATAATTTTCACTTGTTCCATTAGCAGATTTTTTTTTTCTTGAATTAAGCAAAAAAAAAAAAAAAAAAAAAAAAAGAAATCTGCCGTTGGAAGAAGTGAAAATTATCTTTGTGAGATTTCAGGAAATAGGATTTTCAAGATCTGTTGTCTAAAATTAAGTTCTTATATCTCACTGAAAAGTTACTTTTTAGGTGATTTATGTCTTATTTTAAGTGAGATGAGATATTTGGACAAGAAATGAGAAAAATACACTTGGTAAGATTTAGATTTTTGCAGTATATTATATTGACAGGTATGACTCCAGTGAGTAGTTTCTAGTGATAAACAATCTGTTTACATGTTGGGATTGTTTTTTCAGATTATTTGTTGTCAAATAATGAACACAAAGGGATTTTCACAGAATTGTGATGTTTCATAGAAGTTAACTTCTGACTCTTTGAATATAAAGTCATCACATCAGTTTACTGTGTTCCACCACTGTGGTTCAGTTTTTCGCTGGTCTGATTGTTTGCTACATGTCATTCGCTACTCTGCTCTCGTCCTCCATTATCTTAGTCCAACACGGACAAAAATGTACCAAAAATGTTTTATGTATTTCTGTGTTGTGTGTCCTCATTTCATCATTTCACATTCACAAATAGCATATGAATTCTTGGCTTATGACTAAAAATGTGTTGTCAGTGTGACAGTGATGTTGACCTTTGACCTCATATAATTAAAATGGAAGCAGTTGAATGATTTTGCAAAGTTTGACAAAAATATGCCAGCCCTGGAAACAAGATAACTGAACATATAGGCTATATTTTAACTTACATGTCATTTTAGCATCATTTACACGTCTAACACTATAAATTCATAAATTCAGCAATATAATCCTGCTATTTTCAACAGTTTACTGTTTGTATTAAAGTCTCAGTTGAGCTAAGTGTTTGGAAAGCTGCTCTTTTATTACTTTATTATTATTATTATTATTATTATTATTATTATTTATTATTATTATTATTATTATTATTATTTTATTATTTAATTACTGTTTTTATTGTTTTTTTAGGGGTAAATACATGTTATATGGGATATTTCCCCTACATGTTCATAATAAGTTAGCATGCAAACATTTATTTCTTCCAAAATGGACTCCTACTTCCTGAGGTTACAGTTTGAAAACTGAACTCTCTGTACCAACATCTACACAATTTTTATATTGTATATGTATAATTGTATGGCCAAATAGATCTTCATACTGTTAACTTACGTGGTTTATTGAATATTAACAATCAGAATATGCCTGTGTCTCTCAAAACGAGAAAAGACTGTCAGTGTAGTTTGAGGTGACAAGTGCTACAAACTTTCACAATAAAAGTGCTATTTCTATTCTATGAAACACGAGGGCTTTTACTTTGAAATGAACAGGAAGTGTTGAATCTGTATTAAAAATGTAATGCAACACAAACAGGACTGGAAAGGGGCAAAACTTCATATTAAATATACTGTGAATTGTTTTTATTTACTAGAGCTACTTTTACATATACATTTTATTTGTTCAAGACGCCAGTGATACAGTCACATAATTACAGTTTTACAATAATAAAAGCTTTTGCAAACATAGAAACAAACATATACAATCACTCGAAACATTGACAGACCAACAGTGTTGATTTCAAAGTTTTAACACTCTCTTTAAAACTGGTTAAAGGAATCAGTGTTTGCAGATGGACCTCAGACTCAAGTTTGTTCCAGCCACTAGGAGCTGAAAACCTAAAGGATTTTTTTCCTAATTCAGTCCTTATCTTTGGACCAAACAGTTTCAAAGTGTTTATTGAGCGGAGATTGTAACTGCCATGAATTCAGGTTAAGAGTGAACAGAAATAAGGAGGAAGTCTCCCCAAAATTGTGTAGTGACTGAGCCGACGAGCAGATAATGATGACCAGTACATTTATATTTATATTGGGTAAAATTTACTTAGGTGGTCAAATGAGTGGCCATTTTTGTCAAAAAAAAAAAAAAAGTTGTAAGAAATGCATAGAACTGTGTTGAAATAATGCTAATACATTTGTGCACAGACTACTGATATTATTTGACAGTAGAAGCTCTATTTTCAGAAATATTGGATTTTGAATAGCACATGTATGTGAAAACTTTTGCTGGTGGACGGACGTGACATTATCCATGATGATCTGGTCAGTACCAGTACTTTATTAGGAATAAACATATATACTTACTATTTCTAATTCTCCTCTTATTCATAAATGTTAGTATTGTGGATCTAAAACAATAACAGCTGACACAAAAACACAAAATGTGGCAGTGGACGGATGTGACATGGTTGTTACAGATCCCATCATACTGATGCTCAGCAGCCATGTCACCGTTTACACTAATGATCCCCGTGCAAAAACTAGGATTATAATTATTTATTGTATAGTTTATCATCATACTAAAGAGGAAATAACAATATAGAATTGTTATTTCTTCATAAAAATGCTTATTATTAGAAAACTGCTGATTTCAAAAGTGACGTGTGACATTCTTCATGTATGTGTTGGCGTAACATAAGCAGGATGGATCAGCACCATACTCCATATTGCAACCTGTAAAAATAAAACGTGATATGTAGGATTGAATCTTGTAAGAAAAACTGGGGAATCTAAAAGAATATAATATTTGTTTTTCAGGTAAATTCAGTTAAAATATAACTTGTCCATTTGTGACATGAAAATATAGCATTAATTATGTTGAAATTGGACATTTTTGACCTGAAAACATAGTTTGTATGACCATCAACATGTTGCAACAGAACTGAAATCCTGTCAATTTGCATAACTTGCATTTACCAACACAAAGTTCCTTTGGGGATTCACTTATAATGATTACTTATGCACAAAGACAGAAATAAGACCTCTAAGTAAATTTTAGCTGATATGTACATATATATATATGTATCATGTGCTACATGTCTTTTTTTTCTCTTTTACTATGGGCTGCAGGTATAAAAAAAATCCATTATACTGTGCATTGTACTATGTATAACAAATAAACTTATATAACCAATTTTTCTCAAATAGAGGGAAGTAAAAATAAAGGCTTGGTACCATCTGCATTTAAATATTTGAGACAGTGTTCTATTTTCATCATAGTAAGCGAACTGCATCACGGGTTTGCAAACTTTACATTCACAATATGTGTGTTTGTGAATACGGCTGAGCGCCCACAGTACATACGTCTCTTTGTTTCACTGTTCTGTTTTAATAAATCACCTGCTGCCTCGGTAAGACGCCGTCATTTGAAATTCTAGCAGCGAGTCTTGTCTGAGTGTGATGAGGACCATGGGCAGGCCTCATGTCTGCGTGTGGAGCAGAAGGAAATTAGCCGCACCTGAATGACAAGGCAAAGGCTCCCACCCCCAGAGGGACTGTGATCTACACACAAACTCCCTTTTAATAGACTTACACCTCATTTGGCCTCTAAAGCTTGTTGAAGGGTCCCAGAGGACGGGGAAGGGGGGTGGAGGGGGTGGGCCCCTCAGAGGTCAGCCCCGCTGCTCGCTGTAAACCAGCTGCAGTGAAAGGGAGAGCTTGATTAGATGGCCATTCACACCCAGAAGGGGACCGACTGCCATGGAGGGACAATGCCACATTTTCCCTCGCAAAACAACAGGGACATTTTGTCTGGCCTGTCGCGAGCAATATCTGTTATGTTGTAGAAAAGACCGTTTGAAAAGCTCAGTCTCTGGAGGGAGGACGAGTGATCCTGCATGTAGAGATGAAAGACTGTCGCTTCCCTTCAGATCACATGTTCAAAGAAGAATTCATGTGTTAGCAAGAGGCCGCGTAATCCCTGCACAGTAAATAACGTTCAAATATTAACCCACATCGTACGTTTCTGCGAATAAACATAACTTTTCAGGATGAAAATAGGAGCATCTCTATCAGCGTTGTTGTTTTAATCGCTCACACATGCACATATTTCACTTGCTTTATAATATCTTTTGGCTGTGACAAAAGCATTATCAAACAATTTATGGTTAGGATTAAGGGCCGACAGTACTTTCTTACAATACGGAAAAGATACAAGGACTTGGTTTAAAGCAGGGGTATCAAACTCATTTTCTTTCTTGGGCCACATTCAGCCCAATTTAATCTGAAGAGGGCCGGACCAGTAAAATAATAGCATGATAGCCAATAAACTCCAAATTGTTTTAGTGCAAAAAACAACATTCAGTTATGCCAGTATTGACATTTACAAACTATCCAAACAAAAAGGATGTGAATAACCTGAAAAAAATGGAATTTGTTAAGAAATATAAGTACAATTTTATCAATATTAGGCCCCGACTTATCATTTATACATATGCATTACAGATCAGATCTACAAAGGCACAAAACATTTCATAACAGGCAAAATATTGTTAAAATTGCACTTAATTTTCTTTAGACATTTTCTGGTTGTTCATATTTGTTCAGGTTATTCACATTTTATTGTTCAAGGATAGTTTGTTAATGTAAACATTTTCATAATTTAATGTTTTTTGCACTAAAACAAAGAGAAAAAAAATGGTGTTGTCATTATTTATAGGTTATTATGATATTTTTGAGTTTGATGCCCTAACTTGCACTTTAGAAATTCATCCCGCGGGCCGGATTGAAACCTTTGGCGGGCCGGTTTTGGACCCCGGGCCGCATGTTTGACACATATGGTTTAAAGCTACAGTAGGCAGAAAATGCCCACCTCCTCCTGCAGTTTAGCCCCTCCCACTAGATAAGAACAGGTATGAGTTTGATGATTTTCTTAAACAGAGCCAAGAGATGCAGAAGTCTAGTTTCCCTTCAAACCACTTAAAGGGGTCATATTTTGCTAAACCCACTTTTATTAGTCTTTGGTTCATTTATTTGTGTATTAGGACCTTAATAGTTCATAAAGTTTGAATTTGAACCCTTCAGGTGCTGCAAAGCTATCTTTATATTCACTAGCGGCATTGTGCCCATGGTGCCATTGTACGATAGCGCCCTCCCGTGGTGCAACAGCAGCACTGCACCCGTACGCCCTCCCGTGCTGCAACATTGGCACATCGATCGGACGGACGCCGGACACAGAAACGTCCATTATAGTAGGATTCTGGCAAAAATCGAGTGAATTTCTACAACCCTTTTCAGTTCCTGCTTAATTTGTTACGTTTTATAACTAGTTTCGTCATGAGATTTGCACATATAAGGTCAAGACTTCCGACAAATATATCTCGGAGTACGACATAATTGTTTGTCAGCAGCAGTGGTTGAAGTAAAAGCTGAAAATATGTCCAAACTTGGAGCCGATTACCTAAAATGTTCAGTTGTTGGTTATATTAACAAACACAAGTGGCTGAACGAGAATGACAACATCCGGTCTCAGAAAATGAAGAAAAAAAAAAAAAAAAAAACAGGCGTTTTTGGTCCGTTTTTCTGTTTCTGTCTGGAAGTAACTTTCTGTTTTTGTTATTAGAAAGAGAAAACAAAAATCAGTTGTTATTTTTTAAAATTTGTTTTATCTGTTTTGACACTGAAAAAGACACATGCCTTGAAATTCTTATTTTATTTTTTATTTTATTGAACCTTTATTTACCCAGGCAAGCAATTAAGAACAGATTCTTATTTATAAATTTACAAATTTACTTATTTACAAATTTACAATTTCAATTTTAATTCCTCTATTTGAAAACGAAAGTCAATTCACCACTAATTTTTGTTTTGTTTCTGAAAAGAAAATCATATTACCAAAAGATACACTGACCCTAGATTAGAAAAGGATTGAAGACTTATTTGTTTGTTCCACATCTTTCCTGGCATCGGATAGTATCTGGAGAGGGCTACACACAATAAAGTAGTAGTATTGACAGCCATTACAATTATATGGTAGATGTAAGTACAGGTTGGTTATATACACAAAAACATGCCCAAATATTTAATAAGAAATTACTTTAAATGAATCTGTAACCAAACAATGACTTTTCATTCCATTTATTAGCCACTCCCTGAAAATAACCAAACAGCTTTCATTGTAAAAATCTAAAAACGTAGACATATTGGGTTGTAAACAAACAAACTTCTAGATTTTGTCAATCCACCATCCACCCAAACACCTTCTACCTTTTGAAGAAAAGCAAAAACCTTCACTGACAAATTATATTGAGATTATATTTATCCATGGGAACATTTTACACTTTGAACAGGCTTGGAAAGTCATTATTGCACCAGCAGACTTGTAAATAACGTGCATCACTGTCTACCTTTCTGCTCCTCGTTACACTGCTCTATGGTGATTTTCAATGAGCTCACGTTGAAACAGTTACAATGTTCCCTGTCTGAACTACAGAGGCGCTTGTAGCTTCAGACACATTAATATGATCTCATTTTGGCATACTGGAGCAGTAAGGCCTCTCAGCTGCTTGTAAGTGGAGAGATAAAACCTGAGGCCTGAGCAGCGACACAAGAACCACCTATATGTAAGAAGTAAGTCATGTTTTTCAGAAAGCTGGTGTATTCTGTCAAATCACAGTTCGGAGCTGTCATGAAACATTACTCGTAATTTATATGTATAAGTGTTGTGTTAAGACAGTGTTATAATAATCAAACAATGACATTTTTTAGATTATTATTGATTTATTATTTATTCCCAACTGGTATTACAATCAATCAGCTCCTGTCAGTTTACATTATAGCTCTGTTAGCTTAGCTCTGTTTTAAGACAGAAAACAGCCACAGTAAAACTACAAATCACCTCCGTTTTCTGTATAGTTTCTGTTGTCAATAGCTGAACTGTTTGGAACTGAACAAACAAGGTGAGAACTGTCACGGTTTAGTCTGAACCGTGAATCACCAAACAGTAACTTCGCAAAAATAAAATAATAACATCACATCATAACTTTATACCTTCATAAGCCTCATAATCAAACTCACGTGTGTCGAATAAACGCTGTCATTTCATCATCATACTCCATTGTTTTCATCTAGAGCACAGGTGTCAAACATGTGGCCCGGGGGCCAAATCCAGCCCGCTAAAGGGTCCAGTCCGGCCCTTTTGATGACGTTATGAAATGCAAAAATTACACTAAGATATTAACAATTCTTTTAGCTCAGGTTCCACATTCAGACCAATTCAATCTCAAGTGGGAAGGATTCAGTAAAATACTATCATAATAACATAGAAATAATGACAACTCCAAATTTTTTCTCTTAGTAAATGTAAATATTTTCATGTATTTACACTAAAACAAAGTATAATTTCACAAAAAATGTGAATAACCTGAACAAATATGAAAAACTTGAAATGTCTTAAAGGAAGTAAGTACAATGTTAACAATATTCTGCCTGATTTTAAATGTTTTGTGTATTTGTAGACCCGCTTTGATCTTTAAGTTATAACGAACATGTGGAAATGATAAACTGAAGCATAATATTGTTAAAATTACACTTATTGTTTCAGTTTGTTCATGTTATTCACATTGTTTGAAAGGGTAGTTTGTAGATGTAAACATTTTCATTGTTTAATTTGACTTTTTTCCACTCTAAAACATTGAGAAAATTTTGGAGTTGACATTATTTATATATTATTATGTTATTATTTTACTGGTTCGGCCTATTTCAGATCAAATTTAGCTGAATGTGGCCCCTGAACTAAAATGACTTCGACACCCCTGATCTAGAGCTATTCTTCGTTACTTTCATTGACTCTGAAAGCTGTTTCTTAATGGTTCTCATCTCATTTAGTCACTTTCTGATGCTTTGGTCAAAGGCCCTGTGGTGTTAGTTTTCCTCACTATGGCAGCCTGGCAGGGTGACTCACTATTCCCTCTGGTGGTCACATAAATCCCCTGGCCTGTCAGTGTAAATAAACTCATCTTATATGTCTACAAACCAATACACTGACATCTTTCGGAGAGGTCATAACTTTGGTGTCGCCCGTTTGGTGTTGTTTTTGGTTCGGTTTGTTTGTTTGTTGTTAACGCTTTAGCCAAAAAAAACATTGGTTCAGTTCATACAAAATTGGGTTTATAGTTTGCAAGTAACCCAGAATAGATGTTATTATATTTTGGGAAATGTAGGTGAAAGTTCACATTTTTTATGATTTTTAAGTCTTCCCATTTACTTAAGAAAATATACGTATGTGAGGGGTGGGGTTTGTTGTGCCTGGTACCACTTGTTCTCAACAGTAATGTTTGGAATTAGAAATGCTCCATATACCTCTTAAAATTAGTCACAAAGCTAAAATATTCATGTAGTGACAATGATTCTGGCACTTGCAGTATTCATGTGCTTTATTATTATTTTTTTAAACGATTACTATTAAGTCATGTATGTTTTAAGCCACATATAATGAAAAAATGAATAAATGAATTTAGGGATTTCACCTGCTTGTGTTTAGAGACAGACCTGAGATCTACACATTTGCACAAGTTGCACATTTATAAATCTTGCTGCTTGTAAGAAATAAGTTTACTTGTAAGGAATTTGCTGGAAAGAGCGAAATACAGCTTTACCAGAAGTTGTTTTTATATATGTATCTGTAGTATAACTGTCAAAATGGTTGGGATTAAATCCTAAATGTGCTGTAAATGTAATTCTATAAAAAAAAATGTAATTGCAAATGTACAAATACACCAAAATATTACAATTATGTTTCTTCTGAGCGTCCCTTCTCATTTTACTGCTCTTTGTCTCAAGTGAAACATGACGATAAACTGGGAATTTATTGTATATCTGTTCCCGGCTCAATGCTTTCTATTTTTTTTCCCCTTTACACTTCATTCAGTGACATTCAAAAACATTGATGGTTAATTATTTCTGAGGAGGCTTTCTGCATAGCTCCTGTATCCCCGGGTTAATTCAAAAGCATTCCCCTGTCTTCCCGAGGGTATTGAGTTTGCATTTTAAGTGAGGCACAGCACAGACACTCAGCAGCATCTTAACTTCCTAAGTTGAAGTGTGGCTGGGGTTAAGTGGTCCCTATGCTCACGGCACCTATCTCAGCCCAAACATGACAGCTGGGGACTTGACTGTTGCTATGGAAATCACCGCCCCATCCCCCCCTCCGTACCCGTCCACCCCCACAAGTGCACGAAAATGCCCCAGACTGCTCATTTGAGACCATACAAGTCCTCCTCCTCCTCTCTGTGTTAACAAGTCAACTTTTCTGTTGTTCTGCCCTGATTTCTAGCAGGGTTTATTGCAAATGGAAAATGGCTCGGGGTGCACTCGGGTGCTTAGCCGTGCTCAGCTCGGCTTTGCAGCTGGAAAATTTCCTGGAATGAGTGCCTGTGCAGAGGACAGAAACTGTTTTTAAAGAAACGGAATTCAAGTGTAATGCAAGTAGTTTCTATATGTGAGACAATGATTCAATTCTGTGGTCACTTTACCATCTTTATCTTATATTAATCATTAGCCGTACAATGTTTTTAATAGTTTCTTGGTCTTATTCAGCTGTATTTATTTATTTCAGTTTGTATCTTAGAATGTTAGGTGCCATTAGAGAAGTCTTACTCTGTATATCAACACAAAAACAATCTACTTGCACTTATGTTTCCATTGCCAACCATGTTTCTTTACGCTAGGTGTTATTTAAGCTACTGTTCTGTCATTTCTGCTGGAAAGGCTTTCTAATACACAGTAGACAATGTGAAACCGTGACGTTTGAACCCCAGATCCACACCTAATCCAGGACTTTTGTTTCTTAATAAAAATCCAAGTGAAACCTAGAGAAAAGAAAAACAGTTTCCTGCAGTGACAGATGTACAGATGAGTTTGAAGAGTAGTGTTGTAGTCAAGACGGACTAGACCGAGAGCAAGAGACCGGAGGGTATCGAGACCAAGACACCGCAGAGACCAGAGGGTATCGAGACCAAGACACCGCAGAGACTGAAGGGTATCGAGACCAAGACACAGCAGATACCAAAGGGTATCAAGACCAAGACACTGCCAAGACCGGAGGGTGTCAAGACCAAGACACTGCAGAGACTGGAGGGTATCGAGACCAAGACACTGCAGAGACTGGAGGGTATCAAGACCAAGACACTGCCGAGACCGGAGGGTATTGAGACCAAGACACTGCAGAGACCAAAGGGTGTCGAGACCAAGACACTGCAAAGACCAGAGGGTATCAAGACCAAGACACTGCTGAGACCAAAGGGTATCGAGACCAAGACACTGCAGAGACCAAAGGGTATCGAGACCAAGACACTGCAGAGACCAAAGGGTATCAAGACCAGGACACTGCAAAGACCGAAGGGTATCAAGACCAGGACACTGCAAAGACCGAAGGGTATCAAGACCAGGACACTGCAGAGACTGACGGGTATCGAGACCAAGACACTGCAGAGACCGAAGGGTATCAAGACCAGGACACTGCAGAGACTGACGGGTATCGAGACCAAGACACTGCAGAGACCGGAGGGTATCAAGACCAAGACAAGACCATGACACACTAAAGTGGGGTACTCACATAAGGATTTTTTGAATCTGAAGAGATTTTTTGTCTGTTACACACCCCACACATGAAGAAAAAAATCAAGCATTTAACAGTTTTGAGTGGACTGTGTGTGGTGTGCTCCGATAATCTCAACACAGCACACCACACACATAACGATTTTGTCCCACCAATTCAATTCAATTTAACTTTATTTATAAAGCACATTTCATGCACAAGGCAGACTCAGTGTGCAAGTATATAACATATAAAGCAATCATAAAAAAGACAGTGCAAATGCAAATAAACAATCATATGTACACACACTTAAACACACGTGTGTGCACATACCCACACAACCATACATGCACACTCACAGCTCAACAGAATGCAGAATGCCACTGATCTAGAATCTAGGCCTCTAATCCAGAAATCTTGCGTGATCAACTCGGAAAACACAACACACAACATGGAAGAGAACATGTGAGATGAGGGAATGATGGTATTCTTGGGAGTATTTTTGATGGAAAAATTCTGAATTTCTGGGGTCCTTTGAACTTTATGTTTCAGGTCACCCATGCTTGTTTTTATTTACGCCTACTTCCTTGTTCCTCAGTCAGCTCGCTTCTTGATTGGCTACATTGCATTCCACGTCACAATTCACAGAGTCATGACTCGAGAGTCATCGGCTTTCCCGACACACATGAAGGTTTTTGGTTGTAAATATTGGTTTAATATTTCCGATTGTTGATCCCGACCTGTTTCGGAGCCAGTTGTTGGGACAAAAATTCATTCTTAACACACCTCAGACCACAGGATAATCTTTTAGGATAATCTTATAAAACATTAGATAATCTGGTGTTTGCCATCCTTGGTCGGGAAGGGGGAAAATCGGGATGTTATTTTTTTCTATTATATTGCCCTTATGTCTTGAAGTGGATGTCTAATAAATAATGATGCTATTCTGTGATGATGTGGTTTTTGTACAAATCCCATCGAGACAGCTATGTCCGAGACCAAGACAAGCCGAGACCAAATGAGTTGAGTCTGTGACAAGACCGAGACCACAAAAAATTGGTCTCAAGAACTATATCTCTGTTGAACAGACACATCATATTTTATTTTGTGCACTTACTTGGGTATAAATACGAGTGTGAAATTATGGAATGGACCTGATGATGAATTTAACTTAATCACTCCTTTGACAAAGTAAAAAAAAATGCCTTAAGTTTAAAAATCATTTAGGAATATTGAATTGAGATGGTAGATATGTTTTTATTGTTTTTTTTGCTCGATGCTGTACACATTTAATTTAATGTCAGCAGTGTATCAGGTGGAAAGGATAGGCAAAAAAATAAGTTTTGCTTCTAGCCTATTCCTTTTTTGATTTTTATGTTTATTATAATTATTGTACTAAGTGTAATGATTAATGTACAAACCAAAAATAAATTCCTTCATTCTTAAATAGGTGAAATAGCTGCTGTACAACTATTAAACACTCCTTAGTTATTCTATATCACATTTTTTGGGTTATTTTAATTATAATTCTCCCATAGTGATTCATGTGGCTTGATGAGGTATAATATTATTTCAGGACTGCAGAATTAAATTTATTACATACATTTACTGCTAGAGAAGAGAATAAAGCTGTGATTATAAGATCCTGCGGTGTTACTGTTCATTAAAGATTATTAGGAGTGTCGCTGTAGGCATCTGCAGCCCAGATAGTCTGTAGCACTCTGCACACCAAGAAATACATTAATTACTTTTTATTCCTCCTCTGGATGTGATGTAAAGAATATAAACAGAATGTGAGAAACTTAACATCCAAGCAGACTTAGAAACCTTCATTTATACTTTTATTTCTCATAGGATGGACGAGTGTAATACATGTCTTAAAGACATTCCCAAATGGACTATTAAAAAAAAGACTGGTTTGACTTTACTCATTCAAATTACTGTCAAAACCAGAACGAAAAAACACATTAACCCAGTTCTTGGATGTGTGCACTGGCCTCACAGTTAAATATAGAACTACATTTAAGGCCCTACTTACTGTCTAGAAGTCTCTCAATAGTCTCAGCAAATACATGTCAGATATATTTTTGGCCAAGTGTACCAGTGGTCCAAACCAAACATGCTGAAGTGGCTTTAAGTCATTAAACTGAACTGGAACCGGCTACTTTTCAGCTTTAGATATGCCTTAACTGTAGCCATGATTAAAAAAGACGACAAACTTTTACGCCACGTGATTGTATAAATGTTGATATTAAACTTAACTGTACTCGCCGGGTTTGGACTTGCAAACTTGGCGAATATGGTCTTGGTAAGAACGACCCCAGAGGATGGACTTCTTAAGAACACAAGTCTATCTTTAGTCTGTGGTAGAGCTAAAGGTTGACAGTTCGAATCCTGCTCTGTCCTAGTCATGTGCTGTTGTGTCCTTGGGCAAGATATTACACCCTCCTTGCCTCCAGTGCTGCTGCTCACACTGGTGTATGAATGTTTGGTGGTAATCGGAGGGGCCGTAGGCGTGGACTGGCAGCCATGCTTCTGTCAGTCTGCCACAGAGCAGCTGTGGATACAAATGTAGTTTACCACCACCAGAGGGAGAATGTGAGAGTGAATGAATAATGGATCCACTGTACACGCTTTGAGTATGGGTTCATAGAAAAGCACTATATAAATCTAATCCATTATTATTAGGCCCAAGCCCAGGAACACATGCCGGCGAGGGCCTATTAAAATAGCATGGTTCCGTTATTATTTTACTTTCGCCGCTTTGAAAGCAAATTTCACCCCCTGAACGTTAACAAAAAGTCAATTTTATTTGACCAAAAATTCAAGCCCTAGCAAAAAATGTTTTTATTTGAAGTCGCCAAGAAAAATTATCGCAAAATGACTCGGTAGCGCCCCCTCAAAAATCAGAATACATTACGCGGATGGGAGCCCTCCCCAAATTTTTTCCCACGGACAAACATGAAACTTGGTACAGACATAACCCATGGTAGGACAAGTAAAAAAATTACATTATGGCCCCGTCCTAAACCCAACATCCATATTGGATGGAAGTGTGGACCTATACAATCCCACCTCTTATACTTTCATCATCTCCTCCTAGGGTTTACATCCACTTTGGACCAAACTTGGTGAAAATCACCTTCATATATGTGTGGTCAAAAGTTATCACCTACATTTTGGATCAAATGTTGGTCGTGGCTGTTAGGAGCTCGCAATGAAACGTTCGTTTTGAGAAGTATAAAACTGTGTGTATCTCGCAGAATGTCGGATCAAGCCCACGATACGGTGTCCTCTCACTGTCGGTGGCCTCGGCGGTCGCGTGGGAGGGCGAGGGCCTTAACACTGCTTGCAGTTTTAGTTATTATTATTATTATTATTATTATTATTATTATTATTAAAGTGAGAATTTTATTTTCCTTGGTCAGGATATGTACAGTCAGTCCAGCTTGGATTTCCAAGGCTGACAATTAATACTGAACAAACAAGAACTCAAACTATGAATTATGAAAGAGCTGCAGCATCTGAAACTGACCACAATGAACATTTGAAAGATAAACAGAACCACAGTGCTTCAGATTCAGCTTCACAGTTTTTCATGTGTTTTATGTATTGTAATTGTCTCTCTCAGCTCAACATAAATTTTTTATTAGTAATTTTTTTTCTTATTTTTATCAATTACTAGAAATTTCAGGTGACCCCATTTGAACTCCAGATGACCCCACATGGGGTCCCGACCCCAAGGTTGAAAAACACGGATCTAACATGTGTAAAAACCGGATGTTTTCTGATCACCAGTCTGAGAGAGAGTTACTAAAAGTGAAAAACACACCCTCAAGTGCCCTAAATTATGCATTATACAAAGAGATACACACTATCAGACAGAAAAACCTGGAAATTCAGAAAAGGTAATAAGGAAGCAACAAGGAAGTCTGTCAGCCTGAGGTAGTAAAAACAAAATCACTAATATAAGAAGCATTTTTTCTGGGTCTATGAGATGGATGAGGTTGGAAAAAATCCCCTATACGGCAGCTCTTTCGGAGGCTTCAGCCGTATGATGGCCTCGACTTCAAACTTGAACCACAAGTCAGAAGAAGTATTTTTAGGAATCCATCTTATAGCTGTCAATTTAAAGTTTTCACACTCAAACTTGTGGCATAAACAATGTTTACTCCCTGAAAAGCTGCTTGCAAAAAAGTGCTGCTAGGAGCTTCATAGCATCGCCACCATAAATAATTATCTGCTATACATTTCATCACTCCCACTCCTTTTCTGTCTCGATCAATCCTGAGCCGAGGAGCCTTGCACGCTGCTGTAAAATGACTGGAAGCTGATGGATACAGTCTCCAGTCAAACACGTGACTTGTCTCCATTGGTGCTTATGGCACTGCTTTTAATCTAAATGTGGTCCTTGACAACAGGAGCATCCTTATGCCGCTGTGTAGGAAGGCTGCAGCAGGAAGCGTCGTCTTCCAAATCTGATCTGCTGTTTTATATACAGAGTTAGGTTGCACTATCACATTCTTTTACATGCATATTGATGATGTTTTAATTTAAGGAGTCAGTCAGGATCGGGCTTGGTTTTTTTTAATAGATTCAGTTACTGATTTAACAGCATTTATTAGAACTGTGGTTTTATTTTTTTGCTTTCATCAGTGGCTCTCTTGTTACTTCTATGATATTTGCAGAAGTCTAATAATGTACAGTGTATTTTTTTTATAGTAATTAATTAAAAGATATGATCGATTTTTTTTTTTTTTTTTTTTTTTTTTTGTAAGGCTGAGTTTGACTTTTAAGTACAGAAACTCACCTGATTGCTTGCTGCTGTTTTTTCTTTGAATGCTTTAAAACATTTAATAACTTCTGATCCATTAATTCTATCAATACATGTAAATAATTCAGGTTAAATGCAGTTTGTCAGCTTTTCACGGTCATCAGAAATGACTCATTTGGACATTCAGAGGCTCCGTAGTGAACGTGGAAACACCATCATCTTCTACAACATTGATTCCCCAGTAAAACCTTGGAGTTGGATACATTTTTTACATTCCCTTATTGATATATTTTGTTCAAAAAAGTCACTCTTGCTTCAGTTTTCTCAGATGTGACATAACAATTGAATTTACTTGGAGGTTTTACAAAAACCTACAAGGTCAGTGAATGAAGTTTAAGGAAATATTTGGTTTTCAATGAAAAATGCAGAGGATACAACAATGAATATTCATAAATTAATTAGGAAAAGTTGAATGTAGAGGGAAAATTTATATGGAAGTTGCCACAGAAAAATAGTTGCAGGTCTTTAAGCGTTAAGTCCATTATTTCAGAATAACTCTCATTTAACATGCTGAGGAAAAAACCCAAATAATGCAAAGTCTGTTGTGGAAATTGTCAAGACGTGGCTACACAAGTCAAAGTCAAACATTTTGAATTCACATATTGATTATGCCTCAACTGACAGAAAAAAGACAGTTGTGTATTTGTTACATCTTTAAAATGAGCAGATCAGTGAATCAAAATTGAGTCATAAACTCAATAAAAAATACAATATACGGAAACTTGTGGTTATGGTGTTAACATAATTTCTTGTTGACATGTAATGGAAAATCTTTTTTTTCTATATTTAATTCTTGTTGGAGTTGCTCTGATCATTAAGTGTATATCTTATTTGGAATATGTGATATTAGGAACCTTATTTTAGGAATTTTGTGATTAAGTTTGACATCGCTTATGATGGGTGACTAAGAAAAATACAAAAAAAACCCTAAAAATTTGTGTGGAATTTGTATTGGAGCTATAGAGAACTGACAAAACCATACTATGGACATCAATAGGTAAATAAACAAAAATTGTACATATAAAATGTATATATGTAACATTTCTTCATCACAATATCTAAAAAAAAACCAACAAAAAAAAACAAAGTCTGTATATAGTTAATTAACATGTGTTCTTACCATTACAGTAAATGTTTCACACTTTGCTCAGATTCAGAGAAATCTACTTTTACTCAATGTAGGCTGTTTCTTTTGTATGAATATTCATCACTAAATAAAATAATGTAAACATATTTTCATTTTGAGTCACATCAGATAGATTTTCATCTGCAATGATGACAAAACCACGACTCCCATGATCCCACACGACTTCACCGTCGTCTTTTGTTCTTGTTTTGATTGAAATACCCTTAGTGGAAGACAGAGATTAATTATCTGAATGTGATCTCCTACTGACGGGCTTTAAACTTCTAAAAGTTGTATCCTTGTTGGCTGCGAGGATGCAGGTGGGAGTCGTCCAATCCCGTGCCAGCTCTTCTCCACTCAGCTCCTTTCTCCAGGGCAAAGCACCGGCCTGCTGAGAGCACACATGAGCGGTCCACGGACGGGCCGAGATCCCGACAGCTCTAACCCCCCCGTCGACATCTCATCCGTCTTGCAGTGTGTTGGCACTGTGAAGGGTAAACTGGGCTGATCTGTGGGACAGGCGGGGAGGGCACAGGAGAGCAGCCTTCCCACTGGAGCCCCCGGACCAGCACGCTCAGATTAGAGGAAATTTGTTCCACAATATTGTGGCCTCCTGCTTTCCAAGGCTGGGCCCGCACAGAAGGCAGAGGCAGAGATTTGGGCGGTGGCCAAGCCTTTTCGTCGGGCTCCTCGTTCGCACCACATGTGCCGTGCTCGACTCCCCACTGATCCTTCTAGCTTTATAGCCTCCCTGCCTGATGGAACAAATGCTAGATCGCAGAAAATAAACTTATCTCATTTGGATGACAACACATTCCCCCAGGTTATAATGTTGCACCATTTTGAAAAGGCAGACAGGGTCAATTGTACATTTTCAGCTCAACCAGGGAGTCTTTTACTGTGAAAATGCTTGTCTCGCCACATGCCTGACAGTGAATTTGGAACAATTTGCTTTATTGACTCCCTTGGTGTTTAGTGTAAAGTATTCCTAGTATGGTGCTAAACATATATATATATATATATATATATATATATATATATATATATTTTTTTTTTTTTTACAGCCACTTCACTCAAACTTACATCTTCTTTTTCCGAAAAACCCGCAAAGGGAGTTTCTTTTGTTGTAGGTATGTTTCAATCCATTACATCAACCAGTGATTTTTTTTCTATCTCTCCCACAACGGAGCATGCGTGACATGATTGATGACCTTTGTAGATTATCCCCAATACAAAAGCCATCATTGAACAGCAGGGCTGCCATTGTGTGTGGGATGTCTCCCATTGATTTAAGTAGTATATTTTCATGATCTATAAAGAGGCCAGCTGGAGAGAAAATTGTTTGCTCTCAAACATTTAGTGTCTGTAAGCCATCACACTCATGATTAGAAAATGATTATCGCTCTTTGAACTCTTCCGTGTTGGTTTTCTTCCAGAGCAAAGCATTCACTTACATCTGTGCAGAAATGAATTAGCTTAAAGGGTCAATTCACCCCAATAATGAAAAAAAAAGTATATTTTTGCTTTACTTTGTGTATTTGTCATGGATCATGTGCCATAACATTAAACTCACGGTGTGTAATTTCTACCACTATGGGTCTCTCATTTAAGACAGTAATAAAATGCACAGTAGTGAAGTAAGGTGGGATCATGGGAGTTGTTGTTTTCGACGTCTCCGCTGATGAAAATCAACCAGACATGACTTTTATCACATTACATTCAGTGACATATATTCCATCCTACATAATGACACTTAAATTAAATGTACTTACACTGAACATAATAATGGATGTTAACATGAATGTTTATTTTAGGTTTATGATTGAAAACATTTATTTGACTTATGCACATTTTTGAGCGAAACACTGAGCAAACATGAATAAAAACAAAATAAATTAAAGTCTACTACTGCTTTTTTATTTGTTATTTATTTATTTATTTTTTTAAATCTTGATATATACAAGAACACAACTAACAAAAAAAAGCAGACATAAAATACTACACAACACATTATACAGTTGAAAAAATTCACTCTAAACAAGATATAACTATAGAATGGCGTGGGGATAAATGAATTGTACTTTTTACTCTTCTTTTTTGGGCAAATATATGTAGTGTATATGTTTATTTATGTATATATATATATATATATATATGTATATGTAACTATCTCCTCTCACTTGTAAATATTGTTCATTCATTGTGTTCTTTTTTTTTTGTTTTTTTCTCCTGCACATACTGGAAATAAATGGTCAATCAATCATTTAATGAGTCAAACTTACTGTTAATAAAAATAGTGCTGAGCAGCAAAATGGGAAAGTAATTAGGAACCTTGGTTTACTTTTTATAGATCAAGTACATTACATTATAGAAATTAATTGATTAATTTAACCATGAAGATACTGTTATGTGTTAATGCATTTTACTTATACATTTCACTTTTTTTTATTATCCCAGTATGTTAATAGAGGAATACATTTGTGAAAATCTAAATAGTCTGAACATGTTCCATAACAGATCACTGGTGAATCGGAATTCAATCATAAACTCCATAAAAATACAATATCTGGAAACTTGTGGTCATGGCTTTAACTGTATTTGTCCTTGAAATACACTGGAAATTTTTTTTTTTTCCTATATTAAATTCTTACTTGAGTTGCTCTGATCATTAAGTGCACATTTTATTTGGAACATGTGATCTCAGGAAGCTATATTTTAATATTTTTGTGATAAAGTCTGACACAGCTTATGACAAACGACTGAAAAAAAAACAAAACAAAAAAAAACTAATTTGTGGAAATCTAAATATCTGCATGCAGGTGAAAGTGAGGAAAATGCTTTATTATTGAGAGTGGAATAAACATTAGTAAACTGACCACAAACACTTAACATATACGTCAGAGTCGATTTGAATAAATGAATCTAAATGGGGCTGAAGTCGGTGTAATGGAGCTTCGAGCAGAGCAGATTGTCTAAGTATCCTCTCCTCGTCTCTTCAACCGGTCCTCCTCTGTCCTAAATGACTCTCTAATAGACCTCCGCCGTCCACTGCGGACCTATTAACAACAGATTTGTTTTCATCCCTTTGACAAGCAGAAAGACGAGTGTACTCTATGCACAAAGGAGCCCAAAAGGAGCCATGAAACAAAAAAAAAAAAAAAAAAAAAAGTGAATAAAAAAGACAAGAGGATATCATTACATACAAATTAATTCTCTCCTGAACGGTGCCGTCCCTCGGCTAAGAATCGGGGGGTCTTAATTGCTTTATCGCTCAGCCTCGTGCTTCCCAGCAATCAAGTTGCTTCCATTTAATTCAAGTGCCACAAGATGGGGAGAAAGTAGCCTCTCCTCGGCCCTGGAGCATAATAGACAGTGGAGAGTGAGGATCCACCCTCCAAATTGGAAAACACCGGGCCATAGATTAACAGAAATGAACACCATTAGCCTGGCGATGAGGAAATCATTTTGCCCCTCAGGTGTTTTGGAGTCAGACTGTGGTTGTAGAGTCTGTTTTTTTTTTTTTTTTTTTTTTTTTTAACTGACCCCCTTGAATATTCAAAGAAGTGAGAGGTTTAAGAAATGTTCAGTTTTTAGCTGAAGTCTATCAAAAGAAAAAAAAAAAAAAATCTTTTTTCAATTTTATTGGTGTTTTGGAGTCAGACTGTGGTTGTAAAGTGTTTTTTTTTTTTTTTAACTGATCTTCTTGAATATTCAAAGAAGCAAAAGGTTTAAGAAATGTTCAGTTTTTATCTAAGCACTTATAAGAAGTCTGAAAGAAAAAAAAATTTTTTTCAATGTTATTGGGGTTTTGGAGTCAACTATGGTTGTACAGTCTGTTTTTTTGTTTTTGTTTTTTTTAACTGACCTCCTTGAATATTCAAAGAAGTGAGAAGTTTAAGAAATGTTCAGTTTTTATCTAAGCACTTATAAGAAGTCTAAAAGAAAAAAAAAATGTTTTCAAAGTTATTGGGGTTTTGGAGTTAGACTGTGGTTGCAGAGTATGTTTTTTTGTTTTTTTTTTAACTGACCTTCTTGAATATTCAAAGAAGTGAGAGGTTTAAGAAATGTTCAGTTTTTAGCTGAAGTCTATCAAAAGAAAAAAAATAAATAAATAAAAATCTTTTTTCAATTTTATTGGTGTTTTGGAGTCAGACTGTGGTTGTAAGGTGTTTTTTTTTGTTTTTTTTTTAACTGATCTTCTTGAATATTCAAAGAAGGGAAAGGTTTAAGAGATGTTCAGTTTTTATCTAAGCACTTTTTAGAAGTCTATTAAAAAAAACAAAAAACAGTTTTCAATGTTATTGGTGATTTGGAGTCAGACTGTGGTTGTACAGTCTGTTTTTTTTTTTTTTTTCACTGACCTTCTTGAATATTCAAAGAAGTGAGAGGTTTAAGAAATGTTCAGTTTTTAGCTGAAGTCTATCAAAAGAAAAAAAAAAAAAAAAAATCTTTTTTCAATTTTATTGGTGTTTTGGAGTCAGACTGTGGTTGTAAAGTGTTTTTTTTTTTTTTTTTTTTAACTGATCTTCTTGAATATTCAAAGAAGCAAAAGGTTTAAGAAATGTTCAGTTTTTATCTAAGCACTTATAAGAAGTCTGAAAGAAAAAAAATTTTTTTTCAATGTTATTGGGGTTTTGGAGTCAACTATGGTTGTACAGTCTGTTTTTTTGTTTTTGTTTTTTTTAACTGACCTCCTTGAATATTCAAAGAAGTGAGAAGTTTAAGAAATGTTCAGTTTTTATCTAAGCACTTATAAGAAGTCTAAAAGAAAAAAAAAATGTTTTCAAAGTTATTGGGGTTTTGGAGTCAGACTGTGGTTGCAGAGTATGTTTTTTTGTTTTTTTTTTAACTGACCTTCTTGAATATTCAAAGAAGTGAGAGGTTTAAGAAATGTTCAGTTTTTAGCTGAAGTCCATCAAAAGAAAAAAAAAAAAAAAATAAAAATCTTTTTTCAATTTTATTGGTGTTTTGGAGTCAGACTGTGGTTGTAAGGTGTTTTTTTTGTTTTTTTTTTAACTGATCTTCTTGAATATTCAAAGAAGGGAAAGGTTTAAGAGATGTTCAGTTTTTATCTAAGCACTTTTTAGAAGTCTATTAAAAAAAACAAAAAACAGTTTTCAATGTTATTGGTGATTTGGAGTCAGACTGTGGTTGTACAGTCTGTTTTTTTTTTTTTTTCACTGACCTTCTTGAATATTCAAAGAAGTGAGAAGTTTAAGAAATGTTCAGTTTTTATCTGAGCACTTTTTAGAAGTCTATTAAAAAAAAAAAACTGTTTTCAGTGTTATTGGTGTTTTGGAGTCACTGTGGTTGCAGAGTGTGTTTTTTTTTTTTTTTTTTTTTTTAACTTACCTCCTTGAATATTCAAAGAAGTGAAAGGTTTAAGAAATGTTCCGTTTTTAGCTGAAGTCTATCAAAAGAAGAAGAAGAAGAAAAAAAAAAAAAAAAAATCTTTTTTCAATTTTATTGGTGTTTTGGAGTCAGGCTGTGGTTGTAAAGTGTGTTTTTTTTTTTTTTTTTTTAACTGATCTTGAATCGTCAAAGAAGCAAAAGGTTTAAGAAATGTTCAGTTTTTATCTAAGCACTTATAAGAAGTCTAAAAGAAAAAAAAAAAGTTTTCTAAGTTATTGGGGTTTTGGAGTCAGACTGTGGTTGTAGAGTCTGTTTTTTTTTTTGTTTTTTTTTAACTGACCTCCTTGAATATTCAAAGAAGTTAGAGGTTTAAGAAATGTTCAGTTTTTATCTGAAGTCTATTAAAAGAAAAAAACAAATCTTTTTTTCCAATGTTATTGGTGTTTTGGAGTCAGACTGTGGTTGTAAAGTGTTTTTTTTTAAACTGATCTTCTTGAATATTCAAAGAAGGGAAAGGTTTAAGAAATGTTCAGTTTTTATCTAAGCACTTATAAGAAGTCTAAAAGAAAAAAAAATGTTTTCAATGTTATTGGGGTTTTGGAGTCAGACTGTGGTTGTAGAGTCTGTTTTTTTGTTTTTTTTAACTGACCTTCTTGAATATTCAGAGAAGCGAGGGGTTTAAGAAATGTTCAGTTTTTATCTGAACACTTTTTAGAAGTCTTTAAAAAAAAAAAAAAAAAAAAAAAAATCTTTTTAATGTTATTGTCGTTTTGGAGTCAGACTGTGGTTGTAGAGTGTGTTTTTTTTGTTTTTTTTAACTGACCCCCTTGAATATTCAGAGAAGCGAGGGGTTTAAGAAATGTTCAGTTTTCATCTGAAGTCTATTAAAAGAAAAAAAAAACAGTTTTCAGTATTACTGGTGTTTTGGAGTCAGACTGTGGTTGTTTATTTTATTTTATTTTATTTTTTTAACTGACCTTGAATATTCAGAGAAGCGAGGGGTTTAAGAAATGTTCAGTTTTTATCTGAAGTCTATTAAAAGAAAAAGAAAATGTTTTCAATGTTATTAGTGTTTTGGAGTCAAACTGTGGTTGTAGAGTCTGTTTTTTTTTTTTTTTCTTCTTTTTTTTAACTGACCTTCTTGAATATTCAGAAGTGAGGGGTTTGAGAAATGCTCAGTTTTTATCTGAGCACTTTTTAAAAGTCTGTTAAAAATTTTTTTTCAATGTTATTGGTGTTTGGAGTCAGACTGGTTGTAGAGTGTTTTTTTTTTTTTTTTTTTTTTTTTTTTTTTAGCTGACCTTGAATATTCAGAGAAGTGAAAGCTTTAAGAACTGTTTAGTTTTTACCTAAGCACTTATAAGAAGTCTGTTAAAAGAAAAAAAAAAAACTGTTTTCAATGGATTTTTTTTTATCCTGAAATGCAAAGTGCAGTTCTTTTTTTATGACTTGAAACTTATTAAGTTTTTCTTTTTTAAAATTAGAAAAAAAAGAAAAATAATGAAAAATAGGCCATACATGACATTACACGTCCACACCTTAAACCAGTTATCAGTGCAAGTACACTGAAGACATGTGGACAAACTCAAACAAGACAAAACATAAAATAATAAAGACGATGCCAACAATACACATACACATGGTAACAACAGTCATTACTGATCACTAGGTCCAGTTAAGTGCAGTCCATTTTTATGCAATTTAACTGCATGTTTAGTTGTTTTTTTTTATGACAGAGTTCCCAAAATCTGAGTTCAGTATCAGCATCTAATTTTGAACAGTAGTGACGATGTTAGTCATGCACCAGATCATCTCCTATTCAAACACGTGAACTTTATTAACACTTAAAAACTGTGTTGAACATGTCAGAGTAAAAACAGCTTCGTTCAAGTGGACAAACATTTCATCATGTTTGTGTAACCTGCTGTTCTTCCCTGCTCTAGTTGGTTTATCCAGAAGATTTTAATTAACCCTTAAGGACCTAGACCTATTTTTGCAGCGACTTGCAACTACATTTCTCTTTACATTTAACTTTTCCTAATTTATCATCATTTATTACAATATTATCCTTAGAAAATCGAGGGTTTTCCTATATTTAATGTACAGATGATGTAGATGTTCATAAAAGCTCAGAGTAAAATCAAAGGTTATCTTTTTTTTAATATATAGGATGAAAATATAAAACTCATGTTCTCTTTATTTGCTGAATATACACTACAAACAAAAAGTTATGGATATTCTTAATTTTTGGGTTATTTTTTTCAGTTGGGATTCTTGCACAGCGCTTTTTACTTTTTTGTGTGTGAATTGAATTGAAACACATTTTTTAATGACCAGACATACAAATGGCAAAAATGACAAAAAAAAGGAAATATACTTAAGTTTTTGTTTGTAGTGTAGATAGATGTACACCACTGGAGATTCGGATAAAAGCACACACAAACAGCTCATCTCAACACATGTCTGGAGGTGGAAACATAACAAAAATATGTCAGATTACAAATAGATAAAAAAGTATCCAAATTCTTTACGTTTTCTAAATGTAAACAGTCACTTGTGTTGAAATCTGTGCCACATACCAACGGTCTGCCGTTGCTAATAACCTCTGTATTCTATACACAGAATATTTTCTACAAAATATGAAATCTACCATTTAATGATAGTTATAACATAAAATAAAAATATATTATACTGTATGTACTATGGAATGAGGCCAGCATGGATTTAAGAATGTGTAGTCCATTTTTGATATTTAAAAAAAATGGTATGTAAGGCAATTTTTGAAGGATACAATTGTTAAGCTCTAATAAGTAATAGGTAAATAATTTATTTTTGATTCTACATTAAATTACCATTAATTTGGTTGGTTAAGTTTTCTATTTTTTTTGGTTTATTTTCACCTTTTTATGTTTTTGCTTGTTTGTTTGGTTGTATGCATTGTTGTTTTTTTCTTTTTCCTATATTGAATGCTGGGCAGCTGAATTTGTTATGTAGGACAGACATTAATATAAGCAGTCTGCTTCTGCCTGGGCCTTTTCAGACATTAACTTGTTGGTAATGTTTGTAGAGTTGACACTGGTTGTATTATTATGTGATGACCGAATAAAGAATTTCATCATCATCATCATATGTACAATATTAGATGAAGCCATTTAGTATGAGACGTATACTAAAGGACACTTGCAATCATCATTCTTTTCAAAGAAAAAGATAACAAAGCTTATGTAAAATGCGGAGACCTCCAAAGAAGTTAATATTAAAGGCATTTCAAGAAGAACAACAGTCACCAAAGGAACGCTGCTGTGCTCCAACAAATCAACCAACATGCTCCATCAAAGGTTATCTTATCAAAACAGAAAAAAATTAAGAAAAAGTGACTTTTTTTTTTGCAAAATATATCATTAACTGAACATAAAAACAAGCATCTCCAGCTACTGTCATTTGTCAAACTCCATATGTTTTAATGGTGAATCAATGATGTAGAAGATGTATAATGTATATGTAATATGGCATGTATATGTAAGTGTATGTGCATGGGTGTGTGTATATGTGTGTATGTGTATATATGTGTATGTACGTATATGTAAGTGTATGTGTATGTTTATATACGTATATGACGGTATATGTGGATGTGTATATACGTATATGTACTGTATGTATGTATATATGTACATGTTGTTGGTTTAGACCAAAGGTGTCAAACATGTGGCCCGGGGGCCAAATCCGGCCCGCCAAAGGGTCCAATCCGGCCCCTGGGATGAATTTGTAAAATGCAAAAATTACACTGAAGATATTAACAATCAAAGATATTAAAATCATTTTAGGTCATTACAGTCTAAAGATGATCAGATCAGTAAAATGCAACCAGAATAACCTATAAAAAATGAAAACTGTAAATTTGTCTTTTTGTTTTAGTGTAAAAAAACAGTAAAATTACACAAAAATGTTGACATTTACAGACTAGCCTTTAACAAAAAATGTGAATAACCTGAACAAATATGAACTATATGAAATGTCTTAAGAGAAGTCTGTGGAATTTTAATAATATTCTGCCTGTTATTTAGTGTTTTGTGTATTTGCAGCTCCACTGTGATCTCTAAGTTGTGATTCACATGTATAAATGATAAACTAAGGCGTAATATTGTTAATATTGCACTTATTTTACTAAATGATTTTCAGGTTGTTTATATTTGTTCATGTTATGTTCAAGTATAATTCATAGATGTAAACATTTTCATTACAGAATTTTACTTTTTTCACTCAAAAGTTCTTATCCTATTATTTATATTATTTTCCTGGTCCAGCCCCCTTTAGATCATATGAGGCTGAATGTGGCCCCTGAACTGAAATGAGTTTGCCACCCCTGGTTTAGACAAAAGGGTGAAAGCTAATAAGCTATGTTTCTACTCACTCATTTTCAAATATGACTTTTTTTTCTTTTTCTTTTTTGTGTGTATTATTATTTTATGCTTCCTTGAATTTTCATTTCTATGTTATGTTGTGCAAAGAAGTCAATTAGTAGCAGTCAGGAAGCTTGTATCATTTCCATATTCAAAATAAATTAATACAAAAAAATTAAAAAAAGATGACAGTTTTCATGTTCAGTTTCATATGGAGCCTCTGAACATCCAAATGGGTCAAATCTGATGACCATAAATAACTGTTCATAAAATGTTAATAAAAGCTCAGAGTAAATCCAAAGGTTATTATATAAAAACAGAGAAAACTGTGCAAACATAATCTTCTTTATGGTCTACTGATGTATCTGCTCTATTTGTTCATCTCAGATTATAACTAAACAGACAAATAAGAATCATTTACCTCTTTTTATAGAATGTGTTTCATTTAAACAGCTCACAATTGCACACATTTCCATAAAACAACAAAGTCATTTATTGCAATTTCCATAAAAAATACTCTAACACGGTGAGTGCATTCATGATCCACTTGATCCATTTTATATTAGCGCTTATATTCTTTTGTTTTACATTTCCATTTCAGATCAGACCCGTCTGTGATGCATGTTTCGCTGCAGCAGTCTGATGTGTCGATGTTTCCAGATAATAACGCGGTAGACATCTGCAGATGTGAGACTGTTCACTGATCTTGATCAGTGAGGGCTGTTCTTCTGCAGAGCTCCAGACAGAAGTGACTGACAGGTGCATGAAATAAAATCCCTCACCGCCCGGATCCAGCAGTTTACTTTTAAATGTGGCAACTGATGTGTGTGTTTACTATGAACTGTGTCTTCTGCGTCAAGGGTTAAAGTGTTGCGGTCTTCAGGAAAGTTGACAGGCTGACTACATGTTTCTCCTCGGCCTGTCTGAGTCCACCAAACTCTTCCTCCTCCTCTCTTCAGGTTAATCAGGTGTAATTTAAAATCCAAAATTCCTGACAGTACATTTTCTGAAGGTATTGCCTGCATGTTCTGCATGGCTGTTTGGATCAAAGACTGGTTATCTCTTCTATTGAGCTGTTCTAACCTCTGTCCAGTCTCATTAAAGGCAGAGAGCGCTGAATTTCCTAAGCAATCAGGACTAACAGTCTCCAGGCAGGTATAGACTACGACATTCTAACCGGTTAAAATGCACAGCCAAGGAGAATGTTAGATTGCTGTGAATGAGGCAACTCAGAGTCATCAAGCTGCAGAAAAGAATGGAGATAGTGGATCTGGAACAGAAACGGGCAAACACATTCATGAGGCTGAATTCCTGATATTTTCTGCAGTGTCTTGTGCTTTCTGGTAGGTATTTCCTGACCTCTGCTGCTGTTGGATGCTGACTTTCTGGTCAGCCTGATCACAGTCAAAGGTAACAGGAAGGGTGCACAAATAGATAAAAAATAATGTTTCTCTATCAAAAAATCAGACAGGCCATTTTATTTGTCTGATATTTCTCCTTTAAAGTCCAAAATAGTTTTGTATTATGGTGTCTCCTAAAAATTTTGCCGGCTTGTACCCCTGTCAAATCAGAAATTACTGGGTGCACGGACACTCCAGCCTAACAGCCTCCATATTTAATGCCTACAAAGATATACAAATGTTTCAGCTCTCAGGATAATTATGCATTGTTTATTGCATAGATGTTGTGTCCAAAGCATGTGGGCTGAAAAATTCCATATATTGACAGAAACAATAAAATTAGACCCACATATTTTGAATATGGTGTACGGACACTACTTGGTGCACGGACTCTACCAGATTGGAATGGAAATCTGGCTTACCACATGGTCGCATCTCTGTTAGATCTGTAATTAAGTCTTCCTGGTGCAGGAGTAAATAAACATTTGTGAACAAGTTATAACAATATATCTATAAGGAATATACGCCATATTATTGATGGAAGTATATTGGTGTACGGACACTACAGGAATTTTGGTGAACAACGCACCATTGAAAACATGCGGTTCGACATAAACATCCGTTTGCCACATTGTTACCAAACTTTCTGCAGCCAGGGAGCATACCAAAATCTGTCTAGTTGTGCATATTTAGTCATAATAATACTTAAATAACAGGTTCCCATTCTATTATTACAATTAAAGGGCTGTAAAAGAAGGGTTTTCAGAACAAAATGGTTGATTGTCTTAAAACTGAAAATAAGAATTAATAATCAAACAGCTGTTAAACAAAAACGATCAATAAATGAAAAGCAATGTGATGTGTGTATTTTGTCATAAAAAAGACACAGGAGTTGAGTAGTAATTATTTATTGTGTTACAAAACATTATGTACAATAATTTTGCTCTCTTATAACAATAAAATTGTGCACGTTTTCACGTTCATTGGGTTGCCATTTTATCAGTTTTTATCCGATTTTCTTCAAATTTGGAGGATTGCAAGATTTAGTAATAAGATGGCCAAAGAAACATTTTGGCAATGGTTTTGGGGGTATCTTTTTGCAATACTGATTAATAACTGATGTAAATATACCTGTGCACCTTGATTGTGATCAGGCCGTGGTGCTTATCTAAGCAGATCAATTTGATACCAACTCATGTTGCGATGACAAAAAACTGTTTTATTATATCAAACACAAACTCATGTTACTCAAACTAACATCTTGGTTAAAAAAAAGTGATTTCAAATTACTCTCGATGTGTTTTATCATCATATTTTTATTAGAAAAAGTCATATTAGTAGAGGGCCATAACAAAGAACTGGCTTAAGACTGATGCTTTGTCTTACAAACAATGACTTTCAATCATAGATGATATACTTGTCATGGAACATCTTACATATAAACTGAAGTTGGAAGAAAATCTCTTTATAAAAAACTAGGGAAAATAGCTGACAATCAGGGACAAATGTGTCTATTAAAGGACCTAAACATATTCTGACACAAACACAGGCTGTTCTTTTCATTTGTTTGTTTTCTGTTCTTTTGTTTCTTTTCTTGTTCCTCAACCTGAGGTCATTTTATTATACTGATACTGATAAAAAAGAGAAATAAATAAAAATTGTAAAAAAAAAAAAAAAAAAAAAAAAAATGTCATATTGGCACCACAAATTTGTGATGACATTCTATTTTTACATAACACAATAATTTATACATTACATTTAATCTAATACATTTCACAGCAAACTGATCCTGTGTCTTTATTTGGAGGGAAAATATGTCAAAAGTCAGTGCAGCATTAATATTCCAACTCTCACCAGTAGGGGAAGTCACGTATCAGAACACATTTGCGACTAACAAATGCACCAACAAATCAATGCGATGTTTGTATCCACAGACTGTATCAGTCACGGAATAAAACATAAAGCTCATTGTTTACACACATCTGTATTATGGTATAATCAAGTTTGCTTCTTCAAACTAAAACACACTAAATAACGCTGCCTTATAATCCTCCCTTGCTGCATCAGCTGATAGTTTACATTATAGCTCTGTTAGCTTAGCTCTGTTTTTAAACAGAGGTGGTTTGTGGTTTTACTGTGGCTATTTTCTGTTTAGTTTGTGTTGTCATTAGCAGCATCAAAAATTTGTTTGGAATCTAACAAACGAGGTCAGAACTGTCACAGTTTAGTTTGAACCGTGGATCAACAAACAGCAACTTAGCAAGAATAACTTTATTCCTTCATAAGCCTTATAATCAAACTCCATTCTTTTCATTTACAGCTGTATCCTGTGATGAAAACAATAACAGTGCTTCTAGCTTTTATCACTTTGACTTTAAAGTTGTTTCTTCATGGTTCTCATCCCATTTGGTCACTTTCTGATACTCTGGTCAAAGGCCCTGGGGTGTTAGTTTTCATCACCATGGTAGACCAGCAGAGTGACTCACTACTCCCTCTAGTGGTCATATAAATCCCCTGGCTCATTGCTGTAAATAAATTCAGTCCATGTCTCGACAATCGCATACATCGGCATCTTTGGCAGAACTTCACAGCTCTTTATTCTAAACACTAATGATAACTTTAGGTCATTTTTTAATATCTGAAAAGTAGAAACAAAGTTTTTTTCTTTCTTTTTTTTTTTTTTTTTACTGTGTTACAGCTGTGAAAAGCAAAAAGCAAGGGCCACATTAACAGTAAAAAAAAAGATAAATCTTTATATTAAAAATTTTAAGAGATAAGGAGTAACAAAATTGTTAAACGGAAGATCACAAGCTAAAACATAAATTGTATAAATTTAAGAAAAAAATCATATTCTGAATTTAACCCAGAAGGACCCAAACATCCACCAGTGACCAAAACTATCTACTGATCTAAACTGTGTAAAACCTGTTGATCCACTAATTCTGTCAATTCATGTAAATAATTGGTGTAAAATACAGTTTGTCATCTTTTCATGGTCATCAGATATGATCCATTTGGACATTCAGAGGCTCTGTAGTTACCATGGAAACACTGTCATCTTCTACATCATTGATTCACCAGTAAAACCCATGGAGTTTGACAAATGACTTTGATGTAGATGCTTGTTTCGTTAATGATATATTTTGCTAGAAAAGTCACTTTTTCTTCAGTTTTCTCTGCTTTTAATACAATAACCTTCAACTTTAATTTGAACTTTTCATGATTTTCACTGAAAAAAGACAAACATAGAGGATAATATTACGATAAATGGTGATATATTGCTTAAAAAATAGAGAAATACATTTGGGAACTGCTGCAAAAGTAGCACTGGGTCTTTATGGATTAAATCAGTGTTTTTCAACCTTGGGGTCGGGACCCCAGGTGGGGTCGCCTGGAATTCAAATGGGGTTGCCTGAAATTTCTAGTAATTGATTAAAAATAAAAACGTACAAATAAAAATATATGGTGAGTTGAGGGAGACAATCACAAAATATAAAAGACATGACAAACTGTGAAGCTGAAACTGAAGCACTGTGGTTCTGTTTATCTGTCAAATGTTCATTGTGGTCGGTTTCAGATGCTGCAGCTCTTTCATAATTCATAGTTTGAGTTCTTGTTTGTTCAGTATTAATTGTCAGCCTTGTAAATCCAAGCTGGACTGACTGTACATATCCTGACCAAGGAAAATCAAATTCTCACTTTGTGCAGTAATCTACACCTGGCTTTTCTGCCTCCATCCAGAAAAATATACATTATATAGACCAGGGGTGTCAAACTCATTTTAGTTCAGGGGCCATATACAGACTAATATGATCTAAAGTGGGCCAGACCAGTAAAATAATATAAACAATAGGATAAGAACTTATAAATAATGTCAACTCCAAAGGTTTCTCGATGTTTTTGAGTGAAAAAAGTAAAATTCCATGATGGAAATGTTTATACCTACGAACTATACTTGAACATAACATGAACAAATATGAACAACCTGAAAATTCTTTAGAAAAAAGTGCATTGTTAACAATATTACGCCTCAGTTGATCATTTGTACATGTGCATCACAACTTAAAGATTTAATAACAAGTAAAATATTGTTAAAATTCCACATACTTCTCTTAAGACATTTCAGATTGTTCATATTTGTTCAGGTTATTCATATTTTTTGTTAAAGGATAGTCTGTAATTGTAATGTGTTTTTTCAAATTTTACTTTTTTTATACTAAAAAAAAAGAGGAAAATTGGCAGTTTTCATTATTTATAGGTTATTGTGAAAGTATTTGACCAGTCTGATCCACTTTAGATTGAATTGATCTACAATGATTTGAAGATCCTTGATTATTAATATCTTCAGTGTAATTTTTGTATTTCACAAATTCATCCCAGGGGCCAGATTGGACCCTTTGGCGGGCCGGATTTGGCCCCCGGGCTGCTTGTTTGACACCTGTGATATAGACTAAATGTCATCTAAAATTAATGTTTATTTGCAACATAGTATAGCAAACTATTTTAGTTTTAGCAAAAAAACAAAAGAAAAAGTCTCCGTTTTGAATGTCTGGGGTCGCCATAAATTTGCGATGTTAAAATGGGGTCACGAGCCAAAAAAGGTTGGGAACCACTGGATTAAATCAACGTATTTTTTTCTCATAATGCTGTTTTTCCAACTCAGTCCAACTCTTAAAATCCTGACAGAAACTCTGAACACATCGCTGACTTAACCTTCGTCTGGCCCGCGGCTCTGATGAACGAAACCACCCAGCATCACGTATCTGGGTTATGCATGGTATTCTGGGTAAACTGTTTTTTTTTTTTTTTTTTGGCGGGGTGAGACGCGAGGTGAGGGTAGATCTGAGAGTTTCGATGCCGAGACACACCAGCTGTGTTTATGGATTCCCACTGCACCTGCTGGGGTTACAGAGCAAGTGCACTGGGGGATTAAGCACCGGGGCACTGGGAGAAGTAGAACAAGGAACAACAGATTTATGTTAAGGAAGCATGTCAACACCTCCCTGGTGTCTGTACTTAAGCTATTCATTGTTATTGGTCGCTACGTATGTTTTCAAACTCATTCTTTCTTTAGCTGTTAATCAAATAAACCCAGAGGAAGGACGTCACGTTCCGTCAAGTTTTATTTACCTTAAAAAGTCAACCTACTAAGGTGCACTTGAATCACAAACCATCCATATCAATACATTTGGTGACATGGTTTTCACCGGACAAAAAAAGGGTGAAGAATTATAATCAGAAAAGAACTAAATTTGAGGCACATAAATGTAGTAGAGTTTAAAAAAATTGAAATATTACAAGTAAAAGTAACTGAAATCTACCCTTGAGTGACATAACTTTAAAAAATATGTAAAAAAAAAAAAACTTCATATTTGGATGGAATTTGATCATTTACAGTTCAAATGGGCCTTTTTTGGCATCATTTAGCTGAAAAAATGAGTGAAAATACCTAAGTTCCACTCAAAGACTACTGACCGTGTTAACTACGATGAATTAATTGACATTGTCAGAACTGGGCAAAGAGTGCACACATTCTTTAAGAGCTGGGTCATTTGTGGTTGGAATCATTTCAGTGTAACACAAAACAATGGATTAACTGAGCTCAGGAGCTTCATTCATATAAAACCAAGTTTAGATTAAAAAAAAAAAAAAAAAAAAAAAAGCAAATGTAGGACAATATTTATAATAATCGCTTCATAATACAACCTTTATTTTTGCTCTTTTTTGGCTCATTCAGTGAGTTTTAATGGTAGAGAAATAATACTTATACTCTTGGTTCTGCTTAGTGGTGCAAATTTGGTCCCATTGGTCTTTTGTTTGATTAAATTATTTACGACATATGCTGGTCTCAGACTGTTAGCTTGTGTTGGAGATTTGGCCATTTAAGTTTAGTTGTTTGAGTTCTGTTGACTGACAACTGGCTTTGTTGAGTTCTTAACTGACATTCTTCTGCTTAAGTGGAAGTAATAATGTGTACATTGTTGCCCATAAAGTTGAAATAAAACATTTTTAGGCTACATCTTCTCTTTAAATGATTGTGGCGTGATTTATTGTTGATATATATATTGTGCGACTGGGACTTAGAATGTAATCACTGAACCCGGTCAAAGGTGATTACTGATGTGTATAAATGGAAATAAAAAGAATGGGACTGAAAACAATCATTCCAACTTTATAGGCTT
Organism: Sphaeramia orbicularis; assembly: GCF_902148855.1. Classification (NCBI taxonomy): domain Eukaryota; kingdom Metazoa; phylum Chordata; class Actinopteri; order Kurtiformes; family Apogonidae; genus Sphaeramia; species Sphaeramia orbicularis. The sequence continues at coordinate 11,002,570 of NC_043975.1, read as the reverse complement.
CAAGCGTAGCGTAGCATTACCATGGTAACACAGACAGAACTGCAGCTGCCTCTGTTACCAGGGGCAACCGTTTGTAAGAGGAAGCGTAGAAGCGTAGTATCTGGAAAAAACTATTTCCAGATACTGCGTGAATATTTTCGTATGCATTTTTGCCTTTCATCTACAAGAAAACTCCAGTTTAGGTAAGTGAAAATTCACCCTTTCATGTATGAATTATGAGAACCTTAGCTGAGTTTTTTTCCTTGAGTGTTTTTATTCCTGTTTGGGCATGAAAGAAAAAAAAATAAAACAACAACAACGCGATTGAAATGTTTTTTTATCAACCTATTTTTCATGGAATTACAAAAATGTCCACTCAGCTGGACACCATGTGTTTAATTTTTGACCCAAAAAAAACATGTATTTAAAACCCATCATCAGAAAGAGATAAACTGTGTGAAAACTATGAAATAAAAACATTTTTCATGCAGCTTATCTGATGTTTTCTCATATTTTAACATACTCTAATACTAGTTATTAGTAACTTCATGCAGACAATATGCAAAAAAACCCAAAAAACTTTTTGATTAAGAAAACTGTTAATTACAGTCGAATAACAATTAGCAATTGATTTAACGCATTACTGCAGATCGGGTTTATCAAGAGCAACAAAGTTACAGTAATGGTATGAATTACAGTGTATTATGGGATGGTGCATAAGCGTCCACTATGTCGGCTGATATGGAACTAAAACAACAAAACCCATAAATATACAAGAGAACAGCTGTAGAATAACTGTCCACTGTAGTGACCAGTATGCATGAAAGGGTTAATATTTATGAAAACTCAGGCCAAAGTGGAGATTTTAGTGTTGGAGTGTGAGCTTTAGAATCATAGTATTCTACAAAAATTGCATCAATGTCATAATTTGACCTTTGTTTATTCCAGTGGTTCCCAACCTTTTTTGGCTCGTGACCCCATTTAAACATCACAAATTTCGGGCGACCCCAGACATTCAAAACTGAGACATTTTTGCTAAAATTAATTTGTTTTTGATCATGTAATAGTTTGCTGTACTATGTTGCAAATAAACATTAATTTTAGAGGACATTTAGACTATATAATGTATATTATTATAGACGGAGGCAGAAAAGCCAGGTGTAGATTACTGCACAAAGTGAGAATTTTATTTTCCTTGGTCAGGATATGTACAGTCAGTCCAGCTTGGCTTTTCAAGGCTGACGATTAATACTGAACAAACAAGAACTCAAACTATGAATTATGAAAGAGCTGCAGCATCTGAAACCGACCACAATGAACATTTGAAAGATTGATTGATGTATTTATTTTGAATATGAATGTCAAAACAAAAGAACATAAATAAACAAAACACTTAAACATAAGATATAAGACAAGATAAACAGTACCACAATGCTTCAGTTTCAACTTCAGAGTTTATCATGTCTTTTATATGTTGGGATTTTCTCTTGTTTTTTTTTTTTTTTTATTTTATTTTAATCAATTACTAGAAATTCCAGGCGACCCCACATGGGGTCCCAACCCCAAGGTTGAAAGACACTGTCTTAACCCTAAACTGACGATAGTGCTCTATGGCATATTTGGATAAATGAAAAGTTTTCTGAAAGTTATCTGGTGTGTACAATGTTATTATTGAAAATAATGGGGAAATATCCATTTCTTTAAATAAAGTGCTGCACAAAAAACAATAAAATAGGAAAATCCATTAAAACAATAAAATATTTTAAAAGAATAAAATATGCAGAACACGCAAAACACAAAAAAGGAAAAGACAAAAGCTGGTGTGTCTTGTAGCTTTGTTTTTAGCATTTTTCAATTATTTTTTATATTTAAGTAACTGATCATGTCAATGTTTATAAAAGCTCAAAGAAAATTCAATAGTTATTATATCAGAACAGAAAAAAAAAAAGACTTTATCAGCAAATGCTATCACTAAATGAACATTAAACAAATGTCTACACAGTAGTCGCTTTTCCATTGACCCTCAAATTTCCCAAATATTACTTACGCATAAAAATTTACCAAATGAAAAAACAACAATTTTGCTAAAAGTCTCATTTTTCGATTAAAATTTTTTGCGCTAGCAAGAGGTGGTTTTTCGGGCGTAGCGCAAATGGTATATCATGCAAAACTGCAATAGAAAGACCTTTTTTCGCAACTAGAGTCAGGTGAATTAAAAAACTGGATGTTGACGGATGTTACAACAAGCGAAGAAGAAGAAGAAGAAACATGTCGCGGTATGTATGGACACACCAGGAAAGCCAATCATTTTTTTATTTAGTACAAGATCAAGGGGTAATACATAATAATAATGAATATATCTGTAAATCAACACCATATTTACGTTCATCGCCATGTTTATGGAATGACTTCTCGTGTCATCTCAAGATAGTAAATTAACAAATCATTGCATTTGTGATTTAGTGGAAAAGCTGACATTATGCACTTCTGTTTTTTCGACATTTAGTAAATATCTGTAAAGTTTTGTGCATACGTCCAATGGAAAAGTGAGTATTGTCACTAGTCACTTTACCATGGACCCTCAAATTCCCCAAATATAACTTGCACAAAAAAATTTACCTAATGAAAAAAACAACAATTTCGCCAAAAGCCTCATTTTTCGATTAAAAGTTTTTGCGCCGGCAAGAGGTGGTTTTTCGGGCATAGCGCACGTGGTATATCATGCAAAACTGCAATGGAAAGACCTTTTTTCGCAACTAGAGTCAGGTGAATTAAAAAACTGGATGTTGACGGATGTTACAACAAGCGAAGAAGAAGAGGAAGAAGAAACATGTCGCGGTATGTATGGACACACCAGGAAACCCAATCATTTTTTAAATTTAGTACGAGATAGAGGGGTAACATATAATAATATTAATGAATATATCTGTAAATCAACACCATATTTACGTTTGTCGCCATGTTTACGGAATGACTTCTCGTGTCATGTCGAGATAATAAATAAACAAATCATTGCATTTGTGATTTAGTGGAAAAGCTGACATTATGCACTTCTGTTTTTTTGACATTTACTACATATCTGTAAAGTTTTGTGCATACATCCAATGGAAAAGTGAGTATTGTCACTAGTCGCTTTACCATGGACCCCCAAATTCCCCAAATATAACTTGCACAAAAAAATTTACCTAATGAAAAAAACAACAATTTCGCCAAAAGCCTCATTTTTCGATTAAAAGTTTTTGCGCCGGCAAGAGGTGGTTTTTCAGGCGTAGCGCAAATGGTATATCATGCAAAACTGCAATGGAAAGACCTTTTTTCGCAACTAGAGTCAGGTGAATTAAAAAACTGGCTTTTGACGGATGTTACAACAAGCGAAGAAGAAGAGGAAGAAGAAACATGTTGCGGTATGTATGGACACACCAGCAAACCCAATCATTTTTTAAATTTAGTACGAGATAGAGGGGTAACATATAATAATATTAATGGATATATCTGTAAATCAACACCATATTTACGTTTGTCGCCATGTTTATGGAATGACTTCTCGTGTCACCTCGCAATAATAAATAAACAAATCATTGCATTTGTGATTTAATGGAAAAACCGACATTATGCACTTGTGTTTTTTTCGACATTTAGTAAATATCTGTAAAGTTTTGCGCAGATGTCCAATGGAAAAGTGACTGTTATTCATCAAAACAATTACATAGGTTGTACTAGTGACTAAAGGTCCCAGAAGATGAGTGTTTCCATGTTCACTATGGAGTCAATGCACGTCTAAATAAGACACGTGATGCTGCTTTAAAGCTGAAACCGCAATTTACCTGAGTCATTTACATATATTGATAGGATTAGTGGTTCAGACGTTATTAAACATTTTAGATCAGCGCAAAACAGGAGGAAATTACACATTGGTATTTAAGTTATTCATTGTTTCTGGTTGTTATGTAGGCTTCAGACTCGTTCTTTCTTGAGCTGTTAATCAAATAAACCCAGACGAAGAGGAAGGACGTCATGCGCTGTGCAAAGAAGACGGCGAAATGAAGAGATGGGCAAGATAAAAGCTGTTGGCCGTTTAGGTTTAGCATTCATAGGCATTTTGCTAGAGTGTGCTAGTTCTTGATTACAATGTTGACATTTTACTTTGAATTAACCTGATTAATGTCGCTGAGCGTGAAAGCCCATAGCTCAGCATTTCTCATGATCACAGGAGATGGATTAAGAAAGAAGGCTTTCAAATTGAATATACCTCTCCCTGCTCAGCCTGCTAATTGTGCCATTTACCACTACTTGAGTCACTGACCGACGCTATTTAGTCAAACTAATGATGATGCACAGTCCAAGCCATCCCTTGATAATTAAACGAAAGCTCCATCTCTTTTTCTGCTTTCGTTTTTTTTTTTTTTTTTTTTTTTTTTAGTGTGAATGAATTAACAGGTGCACACTGAAACATATTGAGCTGCGGTCACTTTGTTCCTTTAAATCACTTGTGGCGTTGTTAGCTGGGAAATGACTTTTTTCTGAATCTATTCTCTGTCACTTGTTATTGATTACGCAAAGTAGGAACTGTTAACGTTCTTGTTTTGAGCGTTCAGTCAGGTGAGAGTGTTTATCGGCTGCAAAAAAAGAAAAAAAAACCCTCCCACTCGTCAAATCATTCACTTCCCATTTTCTATATGTTTCGGGGAATTATAGAAATGGGTTCCATCGGTTTTGGGGAGGTGGTTTTTGGAGCTGATGTTATTTTTGTTTACAAAAAAGGGTTAAAATTAGTATAGAAATTGTGGGCAAAAGCACTAATAATATACTGTAAAACAGGGGTCTCAGACACATTGTCTTTCAGGGGCCACAGTTTGCCCGATTTGATCTCAAGTGGGCCGAACCAGTAAAATAATAACAAAATAACCTATAAATAATGACAACTCCAAATTTTTGTCTTTTTTTTAGTGCCAAAAAACCCCCATTAAATTATGAAAATACATACTTTTATAAACTATCCAAAGAAAAAACGATGTGAATAACTGGAAAAAAATAAATTTGAAAGAAAACTTATCATTTCTACATGTGCATTATGATTTGGATCTACAAAGACGCTAAACACTAAACAGGCAGAAAATTGTTAAAATTGTGCTTAATTTTCTTTAGACATTTCAGGTTGTTCATATTTGTTCAGGTTATTCACATTTTATTGTTACAGGATAGTTTGTGAATGTAAATATTTTCATAATTTAATGTTATTTTTTGCACTAAAACAAAGACAGAAATTTGAAGTTGTCATTATTTATAGGCAGAATGTAATTTATTTATTTATTTATTTATTTTTCCACATCAAACCAAGAAGAAAATATGGAGTCATTATTTTTTGTAGGTTATTATTTTACTGAAGATCATATTGGTTTGTATGTGGAACCTGAACTAAAATGAGTTCCACAGCCTTGACTGTGGAATTTTTGCACTTTGCAAATTCATCCCACAGGCCAGATTGGAACCTTTGGTGGGCCACATTTGGCCCCCAGGCCGCATGTTTGAGACCCCTACTGTAAAATATACTTCAATTCTCCCCTTATATGTTGTGTATATGAGAATTTTTAGCAAAGTATGTGCGGTTATGTCTTTTACATCACTATTTGTTAAATGTGATACACGTTGCTGCATACATTAAAGGACTGTCTATTTAGTGTTATCAATACTTCCATGTGGACTGAAACTGGTATTGATGTTGGGAAGACAGTGGGATGAAAGTATAGATATTTGTGTTAAAAGTATAAGTAATCAGAAAAAAAATACTCAAGTAAAGTGCAAATACGTTAAAATATACTTACAGTGTTTGGACTGTAAAGATCATACCTTACTCCATGATGTAAGTACACTAGTACACCCTTAAAATTGTACTCAATCTCAAATATTATCATGAAATATTGGCAGAGAAATCATTTTTACAGCTGTGCCAGACACACAAACAAATGCAAATGATTTTTTTTGGCTTATTGTTAACAAAAAAATAATATCAAAATGGAATTCTTAACAGTTTCAACATGTTGTGCCCTGCATGTGTTTCATTATCTTGCTGAAACATTCAGTTTTGACCTTGATTGAACAGAGCATTTGGGTTTGGAGGATGGAACAGTACTTGGCAGAGTTCAGTGACTTAAAGGGGTCATATTTTGCGAAACCCACTTTTATTAGTCTTTGGTTCATTTAGTTGTGTATTTGGACTCTAATAGTTCATCAAGTTTGAATTTGAACCTTCCAGGTGCTGCAAAGCTATCTTTATATTCATTTTGGAAAAAATCATGTGGATTTCTACAACTTGTTTCAATTCCTTCTTAATTTGTTTCGTCTATAACTAGTTACGTCACGACATTTGCACATATAAGGTCGAGACTTCTGGCGAACATTTCTCAGAGTATGACATAATTGTTTGTCAGTAGCAGCGGTTGTACTAAAAACTGAAAAAAATGTACAAACTTTGAGTTGATTACCTAAAATGTTCAGTTGTTGGTTGAACGGGACAGAACAGCACAGCCAACAACCTGGAGGGGGTGGGGTCATGTGCATTTAAAGGGCAAGCGCTCAAAATGACCTTTCTGGTGTCATTACTCAGAAATAGGGTTAAAGATGGACCTGTGGAGTTGAATTAATGAAGAATTCAGACCCAAGCATAGAATTTACAGTTTATGTAGACCACAGGGAAATGTTTTAAAATGCTTAATTCCATTTAAAAAAAGCAAAATATCACTCCTTTAATAGTGTTTATTAATGCAGTATATCACAAATGCATGGGGTGTCCAAAAACATTTTTCCACAATTCTGTTGTAGATTAGATTAGAATAGATTAGATTAGATTTTAGTGATCCCACAATGGGGAAATTCAACGGTCAAGGCATCAACAGAATAAAGTGCAAGAAACAAGAGTACACGGATAAGGATAGTGCAAAAAACAAGATCGAGCAAAAGCAAACAATATAAAATGAAAAATACTAATGGTAATAAAAAAAGACTATAGATTTCCAACAGAGGGGACATTGCAAAAAGATGTAGTGAGATGTTTGAGTTTTTTGGTGGATGTTTCTACTTGCGCTAAAAACTGTCTGTTTCAGTAGCAGTCAGGATTATTCTTAAACACTAAACACTTAAACACATATGAATGTGTGCTTCATAAGCTTAACAATAGGGATGGAACCACAGCACCAGTTTGGGAGCCATTCTGGTCTTACATAACCATGACTGACAGTCAGCAGGATGACAGCTGAACTACTTCCCTCATGTATTTATTTATGTATTTATTTATTTATTTATTTATCTATCTATTCTATTATTTATTTATTTACTTAATTATCTATCTATTCTATTTATTTATTTATTAATTATTATTATTATTATTATTATTATTATTATTATTATTATTATTATTTTTATTTTATTTTTATTTTTTTTTTATTTTATTTTATTTATTTTTTTTCTTCTTGAGACCTTCCATGCTTTGTAACATTTCTTTTTCATCCTTTTCATGTACGAAGCCCTCAGTGTTAACACTGAGCAACATTGTATGAATGTCGTGATCCAAGTGAAAACTCTAATAAAAACTTGAATTATAAAAAAAAAAAGAAAAAAATTGTACATGCATAAGGATAGTGCAAAAAACAAAATCAAGCAAAAGCAAACAATATAAAATGAAAAATACTAATGGTAATAAAAAAAGACTATAGATTTCCAACAGAGGGGACATTGCAAAAAGATGTAGTGAGATGTTTGAGTTTTTTGGTGGATGTTTCTTCCTGCGCTAAAAACTGTCTGTTTCAGTAGCAGTCAGGATTATTCTTAAACACTAAACACTTAAACACATATGAATGTGTGCTTCATAAGCTTAACAATAGGGATGGAACCACAGCACCAGTTTGGGAGCCATTCTGGTCTTACATAACCATGACTGACAGTCAGCAGGATGACAGCTGAACTACTTCCCTCATGTATTTATTTATTTATTTATTTATTTATTTACTTACTTATTTATCTATTCTATTTATTTATTTATTATTATTATTATTATTATTATTATTATTATTATTATTATTATTATTATTATTATTATTTATTATTATTATTATTATTATTATTATTATTATTATTAATTTAATGTAATTTAATTTAATTTTATTTTTTTCTTCTTGAGACCTTCCATGCTTTGTAGCATTTCTTTTTGATACTTTTCATGTATGAAGCCCTCACTGTTAACACTCACCAACATTGTATGAATGTCGTGATCCAAGTGAAAACTCTAATAAAAACTTGAATTATAAAAAAAAAAAAAGGACAAAATTGTACATGCATAAGGATAGTGCAAAAAACAAAATCGAGCAAAAGCAAACAATATAAAATGAAAAATACTAATGGTAATAAAAAAAGACTATAGATTTCCAACAGAGGGGACATTGCAAAAAGATGTAGTGAGATGTTTGATTTTTTTGGTGGATGTTTCTTCCTGCGCTAAAAACTGTCTGTTTCAGTAGCAGTCAGGATTATTCTTAAACACTAAACACTTAAACACATATGAATGTGTGCTTCATAAGCTTAACAATAGGGATGGAACCACAGCACCAGTTTGGGAGCCATTCTGGTCTTACATAACCATGACTGACAGTCAGCAGGATGACAGCTGAACTACTTCCCTCATGTATGTATTTATTTATTTATTTATTTATTTACTTACTTATTTATCTATTCTATTTATTTATTTATTTATTTATTATTATTATTATTATTATTATTATTATTATTATTATTATTATTATTATTATTATTATTATTATTATTATTATTATTTATTTAATGTAATTTAATTTAATTTAATTTTTTTCTTCTTGAGACCTTCCATGCTTTGTAGCATTTCTTTTTGATACTTTTCATGTATGAAGCCCTCACTGTTAACACTCACCAACATTGTATGAATGTCGTGATCCAAGTGAAAACTCTAATAAAAACTTGAATTATAAAAAAAAAAAAGGACAAAATTGTACATGCATAAGGATAGTGCAAAAAACAAAATCGAGCAAAAGCAAACAATATAAAATGAAAAATACTAATGGTAATAAAAAAAGACTATAGATTTCCAACAGAGGGGACATTGCAAAAAGATGTAGTGAGATGTTTGATTTTTTTGGTGGATGTTTCTTGCCGCTCTAAAAACTGTGCGTTTCATCGACTTGTTTACAGTTGTTTAAAAACCTGCTGCTTTCAGATTGGTGTGGAAATAAGTCTCACTGTAATGCTCTTTCCTTCCCTGTCCTGATTGACTCTGATATCAGCGGTGCCTCTTCCATAAAATGCCCATGTGTCCCTGTAAACACACAGCATTTGTTCTGAGGCCGAGTGCCACTGCAGAGCACAGCACAGCTCCTCTCCAGCAGCACCGAGCCAGGGAATAAGTAAATGAATAAATAGGCTGATGTTGAATTTTCCCCTCACTTGCCTCCACTGACACAAATAGGATCTACAGTAATTTATAATGCTGTTAGAGAGGCGGCTCTCTCTCTAACCGAGGTGTCTGTCACCTTGCATGCAGGAGGCCGCCGAGTGCAGAGTGGAGGACCTGCAGCACCCTGACATCCTGCTTTACTATTCCGCACACACGGCTCAAAGGCTAAGTGACATCAAGCCTCATTATTGTCATCACATGCCACATTTGTAACTGGTTAGTGAGCAAATTGTGATAAAATAGGCTGATGTCCCTTCTGAGCATCTCTGGCTGCACAAGCTGGACTTTCCATATCTCTGGGAGCCACACGAGTGTAAAGAAATAAGGCGACAAGAAAGAAACGAATGGTTTTTGTGGCTAAAATACAGATATTCTTTAATACTTGTAGCATTTGACTTCATGGAATATGCATTATTTTGGCCAAAAAGGTGCTTTACAGTAGTTGGTGTGACATGCGAGGTCATGATCTCACCCTGAAAATGACATAAGTACATAAAGGTATAGCAAATGCATTGGAATCGCTGAAGAAAAACGCATTATTTAGTAACAATAAGATCTTTATTACATAATTAAACAATTTTTACAGGTTCCTGGTTGTGTGATGTTGTGTGAACTTTAGCCTTAACCCTTTCACGCATAGTGGTCACTACAATGGACAGTTATTCTCCAGCTGTTCTATTGTTTATTCATGGGTTTTGTTGTTTTAGTTCCATATCAGCCAACACAGTGGAGCTTCTACATCATCCCAAACACTGCAATTCATACAGTTATTGTAACTTTGCTGCTCTTGATAAACCTGATCTGCAGTAACACGTTTTAGTGTAAATCAATTGCTAATTGTCATTAGACTGTAATTAAGTTTTCTGAAGCAAAAAGTTTTTTTTTTTTTTTTGCATATCCTCCTGAGACCCAGCAATGTATTTTGTCTGCTGTAGGGGACGAAAGTTTGACAGTTTAACTTAAAAAATACTGTCCAATGCAAAGGACATTCCATTAAAAAAATCAATCAATAAATAAAAATAATTTTTAAACTGTATCTGAAAAAACTGTTGCATTATGCAGTTTCCAATCAAGACAATTTTTTAATGTAAAAAAAGCAAAATTGTACATTTCCTGGGTCTCAGGAGGATATTATCTCCATGAAATGAGTAATAACTAGTATTAGGGTATGAAAAAAATGTGAGAAAACATATGATTAGCGCTCATTAAAAATGTTTTTATTTCATAGTTTTCACACAGTATATCACTTTCTGATGATGAGTTTTAAATGCATGTTTCTTTGCTTCAAAAATTAAATGCATGGTGTCCAGCTGAGTGGACATTTTTGTAACTCCACGAAAAAATAGGTTCATAAAAAAACAAACAAAAAAAACCCAAATTCAATTGTATTACATGTTGCCCATCAAAACACATGCAGCATCTAGCATTACCAATTAGCATTAGCACATAGCACAGGACAGGAGTAGTGACATATACCTCATATACCTGTTTTTGATGCTGGGGGAAAACGGAAAACCCAGAGGAATCCTACTTGTCATGGAGAAACTGAGAGGGAGCTGTGCTAATTGCTTTATCTCATTATTACATAAGATGTCTAGCATTTTTAAGGTAATCTGGTGAATGTTTAACTCCAAGAAGGCCAAATCTACCCAGAAAAAGAACAAGGGGAAAATGTTTTTTTTTTTGTCAGGTAGCACAGTTGCTGATATTTTTGCCATATCCCGTCTTCTTAATCGTAACTGTAGTATGGAGAGCTTGGTTTTAATGCCGAATGTCCTAAATTTAGTAAGGGATTTGTTGTCTGGGTTTATTTTGCACCAAAAAATCAAAGGAGACACCAAATTTGGACTAACTCTGGCCTTTTATTTTTCCTCTTCAGAAGCTGTTGGACATACATACATACGTACATACATACATACATACATACATACATACATACATACATACATACATACGCACATACATACATGCGCACATACATACATACATACATACATACATACATACATGCACTAACACGTACATACATACATAATACATACATACGCACATACATACACACATACATACATACATGCACACACACATACATACATAATACATACATACACACATACATACATACATACATACATACATACATACATACATAATACAAACATACGCACATAATACATACATACATACAGTCCATCCATCCATCCATCCATCCATCATTGGAGCACAGCCAGCATGTCTGTTTGTTCTCCACACTGGCTTCATAACACACCTACTACCCATAAACTCTGATCCCCATGCCACTTAAGGACACACATGTCTCCCACAATGCAATGCAACCCTCCCAGAGAAGAGGATAAGCTGGTAACACATATGCGCATTCATGAATGAGGCAAGGAATGCAGGATTTCTACACTGAAAAAATACTCTACAAAGTCTAATTTTATTCAGATATGAGCTTTCTCATGCTGGAAATTTTGGTTTTTCACTGTAAGGTTTTTTTCACATATGCATCACATGTACATCATATTTACTTATTTTTATTTATT